>NW_007256124.1:15285-68132 GCF_000164805.1 Carlito syrichta | reverse complement strand
AAAAAAAAAAAAAAAAAAAAGATGGGGACATGGTTTTATATAGACTAAACTGCTATAATTGCATTTTTATCTCACACATAGTAAAATCAGAGACGATACATATTTTACACTCAAAATTCACAAAATAATTTATGAAAATATTTATTCAAGTCACAAATGTTAAAGAAACTTAGATTAATATTAACTTACCATGAAGTTATTTTACTGAATAATCCTCTAAGTACTGGTTTAAATTCTTAATACAGAAGGATTTTTAAATTCTTCTTCTTCTGACCATTAATGGTTGGTCTACAGTCAAATTGCATATCTCCATTAAATCAGAGCTATGTTTTCCATTTTCTCATCCAAAACATTTTAAGAACAGAAAATATTTATATTTGAAAGCAAGAACACTGCTTAAGCATTTATTAATAAACAATTATTTTCATATGTATTTGTACTTATCTTACACTTGTCAGAACATAGTATTCACCTTTGAGTCAAAGGTTTATAATAAGCAAGTCCTTTTTTTTTTTTACTTGGAAGGCAAATTTATCAAGTAGGAAATCATTAAAAAGAGTCTGTCCTCTGAAGGCTAATTTCTTTAAATCATTTAAGCTAGTTGTTTAAATTACAGATTGGGGTCTTTCTCTGCACTCTCTTGAAAACAGATAGAGTGGCCTTTGGGAGGCTGAAGTGAGTGGATTGCCTGAGCCCACGGGTTCGAGACCTGCCTGGGCAGTGAGACCTCATCTCTACAATAAATCATAAAATCAGCTGGGCATGGTAGCGCATGCCTGTAATTCCGGCTACTTGGAAGGCTGAGGCAGAAGGATCGCCGGAGCCCAGCAGGTCGAGGCTGCGGTGGCCGGGAGCGGCCACTGCACTCCAGTCTGGGCGACAGAGTGAGACTCCAACTCAAAAAAAAAAAAAAAGAAAGAAAGAAAGAAAACAGATAGAGTGGAACTCTGTCAGTTTAACAGATCCTGTATTTTGGTTTTAGCCCAGCCTGGAATTTTTCTTACATATTATGAACATTCAAAGCATTAGGATTCTTGGTTTAGTTTTTAAACTTTTTTCTTCTGGTTATATTTGAGATTCTTATCTTGGGCTCAAATAAGTTAATAGAAGTCTTGTGAAACCAATTAAAGCAAGAGCTCCACTGAATGTGAGAGACATTGGTGTATATTTACTAACACCCTCCAGATTTACTAACATTCATCCTCAGAGGAGTCTTTCAAAGGAGGCTCCTTTCCTTGATTATCCAATCCAATCCTCAAGAAACATGTAGCAGACTCCAGGTCTTTAAATTTCATACTCTAAAGAGACACAAGCTTGCCTGTGATTCCAGCACTTTGGGAGGCCGAGGAGAGAGGATTGACTGAACCCAGGGGTTCGAGACCAGCCTGGGCAACTTGGTGAGACCTCATCTCTACAATAAATCAAAAAAATCAGCCAGGTGCGGTGGTGCACACCTGTGGTTCCAGATACTTGGAAAGCTGAAGTGTAATGATTACCTGAGCCCAGCAGATCAAGGCTGCGGTGGCCGTGAGCATGCCACTGCACTCCAAACTGGGCAAAAGAGTGAGACTCCAACCTTAAAGAAGAGAGAAAGAGAGAGATACAAGATGATTTACATTTCTTCTAGTGGAAGCTATATAGCTGGTCATCTCTCCAGGACCCCTTTATCAAGAAATATACAGCTTCTGCACTTGTACTGCTTCTGCACTAAAACTGGAGTACTCCTCTTCTCACTTAACCTGTGTGCTATGGTTTGGATGTTTGTCCCCTCCAAAACTCAAGTTAAAATGTAATTGCCATTGTAACAGTATCAAGGGACAGGAATTTTAAAAGGTGATTAGGCCATGAGGTCTCCACTCTCATGGGTGGGATTGGTGATGTTATAAAAGAGTGAGTTCTGCCTTTTCTTGCTCTCTCTCACCCTCTCACCTTCCTTCGTGTAATGATGCAGCAAGAAGATCCTCATCAGGTGCCAATACTTTGATTTTGGACTTCTCAGTCTGCAGAACTATGAGCCAATAAGTTTTTTGTTCATTATAAATTACTCAGTCTTTGATCGTCTGTTACAGCAGCACAAAACAGACTAAGACACCATATGTTTACACAGGAAGAAAAAAAAATCTTTTACAATGATCTCCCTTTATCTGTAGGAAATGTGTGTTCAAAAGTTCCCAGTGGATGCCTGAAACTGCAGACAATACCAAACCCTATATATACTATGTTTTTTCCATAAATGCATATGTATGATAAAATTTAATTTATAAATTACTCGCAGTAAAAAAATAATAACTAATAATAATAAACTAGAACAATTATAACAATGTGCTGTAATAACATTTATGTGACTGTAGCACTTCTTTCTCTCCCTCCCTCCTTCTCTCTCTCTCTTTCTCCCAAAATACCTTAATATTTTTGGACCTCAGGTAACTGAAACCATGGAAAGCAAAACTGCAGATAAGGAGGGACCACTGTGTTAAAACAATAGAAGAAATTAGGCTCCCCTTTCCAAGAGAAAAAAAATGTATATATTAAAAGAAAAATCCCAATCATGGAGTTCCCTAAGCTTCTCAAACATCAAACATCATCCACCTATCCATCCTCAGAGAGCAACAATTTTACTGTTATTCAAAAAAAGCAATATCTCAGGCTGCAGGTTCTGCACCTCAGCGCTTCCCAGATCTCTTTCGATATGGAAAAATGATTATCCGTGACTTCACTTTTCATGAAGAAAGATACCTCACTAGAATCTAAACTGAGGCTAATAGTAAATCACCAACTCTTAGATGTTTGCTAAAGGTAGGTTACAATTTTGGTTTGTACTTTTCCAGCAACCAATTCAAAAGAGTGTCAATAGTGACCATTGTACAAAACTAATATAATGATAAGACTAGAAATATATTTCTCCTTTAAGTCTCTACGAAAAGCAAACCATGTAACTAAATAACCTCTCAACAGCATTGTTTGAGGAAACCTAATAGAGAGTTACATAGGCCTGTTTCTTTCTCAACATAGGTAACTATCAAGCCAAAAGGTAATTCTGTAACCTTTTGTAACCTACCTAGACCCAATACATTACAGAATGATGAGTACAACAATAGAAACAAATACACAGTAATAAAAAGTAAAATGACTAACTCTACTGGTATGAGTCAGATCAAGAAAACTTTCCTGGAGAAAAAGACATCTGAATGGAATTTTGAAATACTGGGAACTTTCCAAATAGGTAAAAGAAGGGTTACATTCCAGGCAAAGGAAAACATATGAATGCTAAGGGTGGGAGTCATGAATCAGCATGTTTTTTTAAAAAAGAACTACAATCAGATCAGCTTACTAGAGAATAAAGTAAAATGAGGAGAACCTGAAGAGACGGGCAGTGACCTGATATGCTAAGAGATTTTATATGTATTATAAAACAAGTAAAGTTACCAGAGTTCAGAATGAAGGCATTATAAATAGCCATAAACAAGAGAGAATATACTTAAAAGCTGTCTGGGAAGTGGAATTTACACTAAGCAATGAGTAATAAAATGAAGGGGTTGAGGCAGAGGTAAGAATCTAGGGTGAACCTAAATGTTCTGGTTCAGGGGACAAATGACAGGAAATCATTGAAGTCTTTGGATCTAGCATGCACTTTGAAATGATTTTTTTTTTTTTTTTTTTGAGTCGGAATCCCACTCTGTCGCCCAGACTAGAGGGCAGTGACAGACTCCCAGCCACCACAGCCTCGACCTGCTGGGCTCCAGCGATCTTCCACTTCAGCCTTCCAAGTAGCTGGAACTACAGGCGCGCGCTACCACGCCCGGCTGATTTTTTGATTTATTGTAGAGATGAGGGCTCACCAAGTTGCCCAGGCGGGTCTCAAACCCGCAGTCTCAGGCAATCCACTCACCTCAGCCTCCCAAAGCGCGGGATTACAGACTGAGCCACCGAGCCCAGCTTGAAATGATTTTTACCCATGCATAATTCTGCAACATCACACATGGGTCATATTAAAATATCAGGTTACTGAATTATACAGACATTTGAAATGTTCACACATTTCATACGATATCAAAAAATCGCATTCATTAATATTGCTACTGATTTCGTCAAAAAAAATTTCAAGTCTCCTACAGTAACCAATACAAGCTTTTCAAGTCGAATTGTTGCTTAAAAGCTTAAATTTTATCACTGGCAACAAACACAGTCAGCTGTTTTCCCTAAAGTGACAGTACCACTTTGTTCATTTTCAAGAAAATGTCTGTCAAATACTCAAATCTGAATAACCAGTATTCTGTCAGTCATTTTTTTTCCAAGTGAAAAATGGTGCTTCATGGGGGGAAAAAAGTGGTTAGTTCAACTTAAAGCTCAAACAACAATTTTTCCTAGAGATAACCACATTTCAGTATGCAGCAGAAATGTTTTGTGGGTACTTTGCATTGTGTCACACAGAATATTTTTAAAATATGCTTAAGGGCTGAGATTTAATAAAAATGATTTTTACTGCTTTATCAAAGATATTCAAAAACTGGTTTTTCTTTTTTCTTTCTTTCTTTCTTTTTTTTTTTTACTGTGAAGTGTGGTGGGAGAGAATACAATGGCTACTAATATAATGTGGTGCCCTTGCCCTGATTCATGCTAAGACACCATTTTATCCACCATTGGATAAAATCCACCATTTTTGTACCACCAGTACAAATATCAATACAGTTAAAGGTAGAACACCAGATTCCAAAAATAGTTACATAACACTTTTAATGTTTCAGCACCCACATTTGTTGCCAAGCATTCATATAAAAGAAAGTTGTCAATCTGTTAGTACTAAGACCGGTTAATGCTGGCAAAACAGGTTGCAGCCGTCTGCTGACCAGTTCATTTGTAAGGCTAAGTACAATTCATCAGATGACATATTAACTCAGTCTTTTTTTTTTTGAGTAGGAGTTTCACTCTGTCGCCCAGACAGTGGCATGTTCAGAGCCACTGCAGTCTCGACCTGCTGGGTTCAGGTGATCCTTCTGCTTCAACCTTCCAAGTAGCTGGAACCACTGGCATGCACCACTACACCCAGCTAATTTTTTGATTTATTGTAAAGACAAAGTCTCACCATGTTGCCCAGGTTGGTCTCGAACCCCTAGGCTCAGGCAATCCTCGCCTCAGTCTCCCAAAATGCTGGGGTTACAGGTGTGAGCCACTACACCGACACTATTCATTCTTACACTAACTTGTCATCCAGAAGGATTTCAGCAATGTCAGCTTACAAGTTGACAAGGCTTTATTAGTCTTTCTGCAATTGTGTGTACTCCTCCAGTCAATAAAACATGAGGATTTATCCTGTAAGAAGCTTTTGACGAATTTATTCCATCTACATTTAAACTATTTAATTCTTTTTTTATGAACTCTGAATGATGGGTCCCAAAATGATACTGCAACTTAATTGGAATCATATTAATATTTGAAAATGTCCTATTGAATAAACCACAATATGATAAATTATTGACATCTACAAAACTGAAGGAAAGATAGATTTCACCATATTTTTGTTTCTTATTTACAATTATGCCCAGTTCCTTTGAAATAGATTCCTGTTTTTTATGAGTCAGAAAACTTGTTGGTGTGTCAGTTTCATCTTTTCCAGCATCTTTAGACATAGTCAACCTACATACCAGAAAATGTGCCTTCTAGTCTTCCTTTTTAAAGCCAACCATCCACCATTAAATACACAAAAGCAAAGAAGTTTTTAAATTTAAAAATAAAATATTAGAGGAGCACATAACATTAATAAGGGTACCTGATCTCAAATCAGGCAAAGTGGGAACCAAAGGGAGGCCCAAACTTTACCTGTACAATGACCACTTGTATAACTAATCCTGAATTGTACCCCCACAGCTTTAAGATAAAATAAATGTAAAGCAAAATAAAATAAAATATTGAGTCTAAAATACTACAATTCAAACAAAATTTTTAAAATTAAAAAGTTTTTGGAAAATATTTCTTATTGCTGCAAAACAATAAAGTAAACTCAATTATTGTTATGTTTCTGTGTTGAAGTAAGAAAAACTTTGAGATTTAAAAATGATGACTGGCCTGGCTCGGTGATTCAGTCTGTAATCCCAGCACTTTGGGAGGGAAGGTAAGTGGATTGACTGAGCCCGCGGGTTCAAGACCCGCCCAGGCAACTTGGTGAGACCTTGTCTCTACAATAAATCAAAAATTAGCCGGGTGTGGTAGCGCACACCTGTAGTTCCTGCTGCTTGGAAGGCTGAGGCGGAAGGATCGCTGAAGCCCAGTGGATCGAGGCTGCAGAAACCGAAGGCGTGCCACTGCCCTCCAGTCTGTGCGAAAGAGTGGGACTCCGACTCTAAAATAAAATAATACAATGAAATAAAATAATAATGATGACTTATTGGAAGATAATGAGATTACAGAGATTATAGCAGGTAAAACTGAAGATAGCTGACAAGCACACTAGAGGACAAACTGAAATAATTTCTGAAAATGAACATATTTATACCCTAAACTCACTACCTTAGAAAAGTCTAGAAAATACAACAATATACAGGCACACAGTCTATTAACTGTCTTTGGAGAACTCAACTGTACATTCATGAGAGTAAGAGTAATAAAGGCAAATAACATCTTAGTATATGAATATTTTTGACTTTGTTGACCCTTTAAAAGGATCTCTCCCTCTCAACAACCCCAGAGATCCTCTGATCACACTTTGAGAACTGTTAATAGTGCTGTGAACAAAGGCTATTTTGGGGGGGAAATAAAGCCAGATCTCTACCTCACACCATCGCAAACATAAATTTCAAATGAAATAAAGGACTAAATGTAAAAAAGTAAAGCTTTAAGTCTTTTGAAAGAAAATGTAGAATAACTTTATTATTTCAAGGTAGATAGCCTGACAATACCAAGTGCTGATAGAGAAATATGCAGAAAAGGGAATCTGCAGAAACTTTGGGTGGAAAGGTTAATTTCCTCACTTATTTCAACTACCTCTTTCACATACACAATGTTGAATAAATTTTGAGAGGCATGTATCCCTTGATCCAACAATTCTACATTTATTTAGTGCTCCAGAGACCTACAGAATTTCTCAAATATATACACAAGGAAGTACGCATAAGGATGTTTATTGTTTATAATTTGTGCAAACTCAGGGGATGCCCAATAGTGGATAAACAAGTAAGTAAAATTGTGTTACACTTCAACAATATAGTATTGTACAACCATTAAGCTAAATTTGCATATTTCACAAAGACAATTCTCAAAACATAGTGATAAATGATACACACTAGCTTGAAACTAGTAATTGCATCTGGGAATGGAAAAGAAAGGTGGAACTGAAGTCAGGTGCAAATAGTACAACTGTATTTGAGTAGTAGTTGCATTATTGGTTCATGCATTTTCTATATGTTAGAAATATTTAATATAATTATAATAATATATAATGTATTCTAGCTCCTTCATGCTGCCAATTATAGAATATCTGCTTTTTTAACTAATCTCTTATTTTCATAACTTATATATAGATATTATCTACTTCTGTTAGTAGTTCTTTGGACAAATACTGACTTTGTTCCCCTGCTTAGTATTTTTAAAAATCCATTAGATTGCCAACCTCTTAATGATTTTTGGCCTTTATATTTTTATTTCAAATATTTTAAGCACACAGAAAAACTAACGAACACTCATTACACAAACACTATGCTTTATTAAATCTTAATATTTTGTCCTACATGTTTCAAATCATTTGTTTAAAAATCAATGATGCCAGGTGCAGTAGCTCACACCTGTAATCCCAGCACTTTGGGAAGCTGAGGCTGGAAGATTGCTTGAGCCCAGGAATTCGAGACCAGTCTAGGAAACACAGCGAGAACTCATTTCTACAAAAAATTTTTTTAATAGCCAGGTGTGGCTGCATTTTAGTTCCAGCTACTTGAGAGGGTGAGGCTAAAGGATTGTTTTCTATTTGATCTATTTATTAAACATATTTTTTGTGTGTGAATTTCATTGTTTGTTTACCAGTTCTGGTAATCTGAGTTTGCGCTTATTTCTCTCTAAAGTGTTTTTTCTAACATAAAACTTAGTGCTTAATTAGATACAGGCACACATTGTTTTCTAAAAGCAGGAGGTCAAGGCTACAGTGAGCCGTGATTGTGCCACAACCTGGGTGAGAGAGTGAGACCCACTACTCAAAAAAACAAAAAACAGTAACTATAATACAATTGATGCCCCTGAACTCTTTCATTTCCTTTTTACTCTCCCTGCACAGCATAAAGTTAGTTTTATCATTGCTATACATTTAAAAAATGTATTTACTAAATGTTTGTGAATTCTTAAGCAGTATAAAGTATTACATTATAGAATTTTTAAGTTTTATAAAGGGTCATCTAATTACATGTATTCTTCTACCTTTGTTTTGTTCAACATTATATTTTTAGTTTCACGTATGTAGCTCTAGATCATTCATTCAAAGGGCTATATCATGTACTGTTATATGACTATGCCATGATTTTTTTTTTTTTTTTTTTTTTTTGGAGTCTCACTCTTGTCACCCAGGCTGGAGTATAGTGGCAGTCTCGACTTGCTGGGTTTAGGTGATCCTTCCATCTCAGCCTTCCAAGTAGCTGTAACTACACACGCACGCCACCATACCCAGTTACTATGCCATGATTTATTAATCCATTTCAATACTCGTGGAACTTAGGCTGGTTTCTGGGTTGTATTTTGGTTTTTTTGTTTGTTTGTCTTGCTTTTTAAATTTCATTTGTTTTTGTAACAACAAACATTTATGAACATGTTAATTATGACATATTTGTGAGAGTTTTACTAGGCTAATTTTTGTTATAAATTTTCCTCAAACCTCAGGAATAATTTAAAAACTAGTATTATCAAAATAGTGAAGAAACATTATCTGAACTTCAGTAATTCTTTTAGTGTAATTTTATTTTTTCCTATTAACTTGAAGTAAAAATTAAGCTTTCATCCCATTTACTTCTACCTGTATATCTATCCTTCATAATAGTTAAGCATAGGAAGATGCTGGAAATGATAGTCACCTTTTTATCATAATAATAATTTCATAATAATAAATATGATAATGCCTAGGTATACTTAGGTGTGGATATACAGATAAAATAATGATTTAGTAATCATTTCTGAGTAGAGAAATTCAAGGTGATAATTTACTCTTACCTTAATACTGGACCTATATTGCTTGAGTTTCTGGTAATAAATATCACTTTTTATCAAAACAGTAAATCATTTAAAAAACTAGACCCATGAGTTTTAATTAGGATAAATGACATGGTGACTAGGCAGAACTCCTATAGAACTCCTATGGAAATTCAAAAAGCTAGAGAAAAGATGGGAATTTTCTGGGCTCTGAAACCAACAGCTATTCCAAAATGTTATTGCCACACTTCTCCAAAAATTCTAGGAAAATAAATAGAAAAAAAATATTAGGTACTCAGGAACAGCTTCAGAAGGAAGGCAAGAAATTAAATAGTTTTTGGATAGCAGAGAGAGGCTTGTTACTTTAATAAAATCTGTAATAACCCCTTCTGAAAAAGAATAATCACACATAGTTTGTTACATTTTAATAGAATTGCCCCTAAATAGTGGTATGACCTTGGGCAAGCTTTCTCTAGTTTCTCTAAGCTTCAGTTTTTCCTTATCTTTGATAAGAAAGTATGAGACTACGTCTGAGCTGCCTTCCAGATATGCATCTGTATTAAACTATTCCACTCAGATGTTCCCATTGGAATGCTTAAAGGATGGTTTCGTCCATTTATGAACAGTGCTTTGTTTCATCAAAATTATAATTTTCTGAATGTCAGTTCATTTTAATTTTTTTAATGACTTGTCCCAGAGTTCCTTGAAATGCTGAGATTTTTAAGTGTAGTTCAACACTGAGAGAGCATTCTTGAATACCCACTGTGAGCTTGATGCTGTGTGAGGTGCCAGAGATACAAAAGGGAATATGACAAGTGCAATCTCTCTCCTACAAAGCTTACGGTTGCATTTTTAAAAATATAATTCAAGCGCTTCAGGAACATAAAGAGAAACATTTCCAGTATCAAGAGGCACTGACGAATGAATGATTCAATTTTAAAACTATTTAATCTTCTTTTGTAGATGTAAAAATTAAGCATTCACGTGTGATTCTTAAATAAAATCACTGGTGAACTGTAGCCTGCAGATGTCCACAAATACCTCAGCAGGGACTGGAAAACATTTTACCAAAAGGAAGTAGTGTTTAAATTTCTATCTTGTGTTTCTTTCCCTCTGCATATGAATTTTTTATCCTGGGTTCTTTTTGTCTCCTTCTTAATAGGCTATAATATGAATCCAAAGCAACTGTTTTCTATTTGATCTATTTATTAAACATATTTTTTGTGTGTGAATTTCATTGTTTGTTTACCAGTTCTGGTAATCTGAGTTTGCGCTTATTTCTCTCTAAAGTGTTTTTTGTAACATAAAACTTAGTGCTTAATTAGATACAGGCACACATTGTTTTCTAAAAGCACTGGCTTACAAAATGAAGAGACTACATCAATGGTCCTTGGGGGATATGGGAAGGAAATATTACAATTTCTATTTCTATTTATTTGACAACCTTTTAGCTTTCTTTTTATTATAGTATGTTATAGTACATTTAATCAAATCATATGCTAGTACATGTGGAAAATTTATAAATAAGTGTGTAAATGTAGATAAGTTAGCAACAGTTTATTTGTTACTGAGGGGCTTTAGGCTTTTGCAAAAATGTCAACACTACAGTTCAAATGTGTGTGTTAGTCTTGTCTACATAATTAATGTGTATGCTGTACCAAGGAATGATGGCGTCTTACTTCTCTTACTCTGTCCAAATGACTTTGTACATATAATTGCATATAAATATTTATTGAACTCCACTGATAAATAATTCCGCTCTTTAGACCATCAAGCTAGTGACTACCCATTGAACATGCTTTGGAAATATTTTAATTAAAGCTATGAATGTCTCAGAGATTTTTATTAAAAATTGAAACTAGAAAGGAAAACAAAGACGTTTTTCTTTGTACCAGCAGAAAGAAGATTTAATGGAAAAATAAGTGGCATTAGTATATGTAAAAGTAGTACTACAAGATAGTAGAACAACTGGGAGGTATAAGATAAAATTGTCACCACCATCCACAAAACAATGAAATGTCCAATTGTCCCAGTTGATTCATATTTAGTGTGATTTTTCATTGATGATAATAACTCATAATTAGCACAGCCAGCTCATCCAAGCTTCTTAAACTTTAGTGTACATAAGAATTACTAGAAAGTATGCTTAAATACAATTTTCAGGCTCTAGCCCTAGGAATTCTGAGTTAGCAAGTCTAGATGGGGTCTACAAATCTGCATTTTTATGAAGCACCCCAGAAGATTCTAATGCAGATCATCTGTACACAACTTTAAGGTAAATGTTTTATACAAGCACATTGCATCTTGCTACTAGCCATGAGAATTTGATTAAAGAAACAGATCTAGTCCAGTCCAGTCCATTACTCTAGCCATTCCTTATTGCCAGCTGTGATAAGAAGTGTAAGGGGGAACAATAGCCCATGTTCTTCCTTTAGAGATGATCACATTCCCAACTGTGAAATGATCCAAATCCCTCGGGGTTGTGCATGGACTATGATCCTGACATCCCTGGTTCATCACTTCTCTTTCATATGCCAACTAAGCATTTTATCATATTTGTTTGATAAAACCTTCCTTGGTCCTGAGATTCCTTGCTTCCTGACCTATTCCATGTAACCTGGCCGTCCCTTCTCTATCCATGAAGTGGACCGTCTTCTGCCTCTCTTGTCATCCCCAACAGATGTGAACAGGAGGATTCCTGGAATAGGGAAAGATGAAAATAGTGGAGACTAACCTCTCCTAAGACCTTTTTTTTTTTAATTTTTTAATTTTTTAATTTTTTTTTTTGAGTTGGAGTCTCGCTCTGTCGTCCAGACTGGAGTGCAGTGGCCGCTCCCGGCCACCGCAGCCTCGACCTGCTGGGCTCCGGCGATCCTTCCGCCTCAGCCTTCCGAGTAGCCAGAATGACAGGCATGCGCTATCACGCCCGGCTGATTTTTTGATTTATTGCAGAGATGAGGTCTC
Organism: Carlito syrichta; assembly: GCF_000164805.1. Taxonomy (NCBI): domain Eukaryota; kingdom Metazoa; phylum Chordata; class Mammalia; order Primates; family Tarsiidae; genus Carlito; species Carlito syrichta. The sequence goes on along the minus strand of NW_007256124.1, from coordinate 56,009 downwards.
ACTGCCCAGGCGGGTCTTGAACCCGCGGGCTCAGGAAATCCACTCACCTCAGCCTCCCAAAGGCGCGGGATTACAGGCTGAGCCACCGAGCCCAGCTCTCCTAAGACCTTTAATAAAACATGTTCTAACCCAGTTACTGGAAGAAAGAAAAAAATTTTTAGTTGAGGCATATAGGCTGGGTGCAGTGGCTCATGCCTATAATCCCAGCACTTTTGGGAGGCGGAGGCGAGAGGATTGCCCGAGTCCAGGAGTTTGAGGCCATCCTGGGCAACTTGGCAAGACCTTGTCTCTACAATAAATCAAAAAATTAATCAGGTGTGGTAGTGCACATCTGTAGTCCTAGCTACTAGGGAGGCTGAAGCAGGAGGATTTCCTGAGCCCAGCCGGTTGAGGCTGTGATAGCCATGAGCATACCACTGCATTCCAGCCTGAATGATAGAGTGAGATTCCAACAAAAAAAAAAAGGCCTTAAACACCTCTCAAACATGCCCTCTCCTTATATTTTCTCTTTCAGTGAATTAAACCACTGTCCACTCAACAGAGTTTAGGAAATTGGATCCAATACATTTAAAGTCCTAGTAAGTTTACTTCAAAGTGTCATTTCATTAATTTTATCTCCTTTACCTCTAATAGTGGCATACAAGGGTATTAAGTACAGTAGTGAGTTCAAAAGTGGAGAAATGGATTTTGACGGTATCTTTCTTCAAGTACAAAATAAGTCAAAATGAGTCAGAGAAGATAAAGGAAAAATAAAATCACATCTTTAGAAAATTCAAAGCATTACATAAATGTAATGTTTTATTATTAACTATGCATTCATTTTGTTTCCAATTCTGCCCAGAAAAATTTAGATGCTAGGGTTTTTAGCATTTTAAGACTTTGATCAAAGGACATGATATGGTCTTTTAGTTACTTGTTTATATACAATAAAATTTCAGCAGTGAAGAGAATGTTATTTTGTAGGGGAAAAAAACGTGCAATGTCCATTCTGCACAAATCAGCTGTGTCTTGAGTTCAGATTAACATACACACCAAAAGAATTAATGGGCTGTAAAGGTACCTTGTTTACTTGGCTTTGTAGAGGGATATAGAACACAAAACATAGCTTGTCAGTCTAACAGCATCAGACACATTTTCATCAGGAGTCTTTACATAGTGTAAGGGCTGCTTCTCAATTCTCTCATCTCGTATGCTTGGTGGTAACAGATAAGATTGTGGCAGGGATAGGAGCCAGTTTAGGATAGAAAAATCTCACACATGACAAGAACCATATCCTATAACAGTTTGTGAGTGCAGATTCCAAACCAGGGGGCACATCCCAGGTTCAAGAAACACCATATGTGGAATTCAGGACCTACATTTCCCAACAAGTTTTCATACAGTCTGGCCACACTGGCCCAGAAAGTCTAAATATCTGCCCAGAGTCTGGTCAGTATAGATGTAGTTCACCAACCAGGGGTCATTTACACACAGACACACACACGTGACTTTTTTTTTTTTTGGAGTTGGAGTCTCACTCTGTCACCCAGACTGGAGTGCAGTGGCCGCTCCCGGCCACCGCAGCCTCGACCTGCTGGGCTCTGGTGATCCTTCCGCCTCAGCCTTCCAAGTAATACAGTTGACATTCCACAGTTATTTAACACAGTATATTCCAAAGAAACAGTAAGGATTAGGTAAACTCTAGCTCATTTTCCCATGGGGAAAAAAAGTAGCTTGAAACTGTGGTTAATCCTTTGACCCACTAACAATCATGGTTTGTTCACACTCAAGAGCTCATTCCAGTAAGAACACAGCCTGGTGACAACACTTCCTGGTAGCAGATACTGAACACTGCAGGGAGAAGAAACTGGGGTGGGTGCCTATAAAGGGAAAACCCCTCTATCTTTTTAGCTTTCAAATCTAAAAAAATACAATCAATTCAACAAGCATTTGCTGCTTGTTGAGGAATGAGAGTAGAGGCCAAACACTGCCACAGAGGAAGATACAACTGCCATCTCCATTATGATAGACTGAGGAGAGGAATGAGAGTAGAGGCCAAAGACAGGAAGAAACAGGACCAGTTGGGATAGCTGCAGTGAAGTGCCCTGAGGGTATGGAACACCCTCAGTATTCAGCTAGGGTGGCTAAAAGAGCTAATCTTAAAGAATTCGTAAGTCACATGGATGCTTCTAAATTAGAAAAAAGGCAGATACATCTTAAAGACTACAAGGTTAGTACCATTTAGCAGTGTGATGTAGCTCCGCCACACAGCCTCCTGAAAACCAGCTGATATCTTTCTGGAAAAGACCCATTGAAGGCAAAGTGCACCCAGTAAGGGCTCAGTGGAATACACAGTAAGTGCTCAATACATCTATCTCTCTTCTTTCTCACTGCAGCCTCTAACCTCATGAACCTCCAGGTTTCTTTCTCTCCTGTCCCTAAAGCAGGATCAGGATTCCCCACTCACCAACTCATTGAGCACTACAAAAAGAGACTTTTGGAGTGGATATTACAGCACATCAGTTTTGGTCACAAGAAGACTAATAATCAGGAAACCTCAGACTACAAGCTGAATGTCAGGGTCTCAGCTGTCACTGTGTCCTTTAAGAAATAGAAATAAAGCTTCCAGTTCTGTGAAATGGCAAACAGGTAGGTTCAGGCTCCCAGCTTCTCGCTGAAAATTAATTTTGGTAAAGCTAGACAATCAAAAGGAAGCAAGGATCTAGGGAAGTAAACAATAGAAATGACAAATGCAAAATGTTTAGAACTTGCCAGGAGAGAGAGAACTGTGAACTGGTGTGTATAGGGAGTGAGGAGGGCTGTGTCCTGAGATGCTGCAGCAGTAGGAGAACAGGCTGCAGGAAGACTCTTTAAATTCTACTCTTATGTTCTTCCCAATTGCCTTGGGGCAATCATTGCCTCCTCTTCATCCATAAACTGGCTGCAACAGGTCAGGCTGCTTGTATCCCCAGGACAAAACAGTGGGGAACTGATAAAATTCGGTGTGAATGTCTGGATATTCTCTTCTCCACTACTCACCAGCACTACCTCAACTCCCAAGTTGGTCATTGCAATGTAGAGAGCCGCCTACTCCCAGTTGTGTTTTTTCTGAGAGTTGCCTGATAATGTAATTGCAAATAGGGATATACACAGTGTTTCTGGGTTTTCTACCAGGGCTGGACCTTGAGGAGCACAGACTAGGGCTTGACCTTCATCTTTTACCTGTTATATATTCTCCCACAGGCTTCCTGATGCTGATGCCCTCGTAGAAAAATGAGTTTGCAGTTCATCAAAATTAGGTGGCTAAGGAATAAAACCACTGCAAAACCTAGCCAACAAATGGAACACCATAGGCTATCTAATCTAATGCAGAATTGTGAAAAAAGATGAACCAAGACGTTAAAATAAGATGGTAAATATACTTAACAAGATAGTAGAAGATACTAGTAACATGAAGCAAAACCAATAAGTCATCAAAACAAAGAGATAATATTATATGCTAAAGTGATAACAATAGAAATTAAAAATACTCTAGATTGAACGAGTAGCATGATGAATATAGCTGAAGAATAAATAATGAGGTAAAAGAGAAGATGAGATGCTGCCAGAAGACAAGATAAAAGAGTAAAAACATAAAAAATATAAAGTTCAACAAAATGTAGGATAGAAAAAGAAGGATTAACATCTGAATAACCAGAGAACTCACAGTGAGAGAAAAAATAAAGAATAAAAATTTCAGAAAATAACAAAGTTACCAATAAAAAAAAAAGGATGAAAGACCTCAGAATAAAGAGTTCAAAGATTACTGAACAGAAGCAGTATGAAAAAAGCCACACCTAGACTCATTATAATAAGACAAAGAAATGTTTTAAAAGCTTACAGAGAATGAACAGTTTACCCACTGTTATGAAAAAATAAGCATTAGATTGACATCAGATTTTTCAACAACATCAATAATGTAAGAAGAAAATAAAATAGTATTTTATAGTAGTGAAGGAAAATAAGCTTGAGTTTAAAATTTTATATACATTGAAATTGCTGTTTAAATGAGAAGGCATAATATGTTCTCAGCCTGTAATCCCGCGCCTTTGGGAGGCTGAAGTGAGTGAATTGCCTGAGCCCGCAGGTTCGAGACCTGCCTGGGCAGGCGAGATCTCATCTCTACAATAAATCAAAAAATTAGCCGGGCGTGGTAGCGCACGCCTGTAATTCCGGCTACTCGGAGGGCTGAGGCGGAAGGATCGCCGGAGCCCAGCAGGTCGAGGCTGCGGTGGCCGGGAGCAGCCACTGCACTCCAGTCTGGGCAACAGAGTGAGACTCCAACTCAAAAATAAATAAATAAATAAATATTTATTTATTTATGTTCTCAAGAATACAAAGTCTCAGAACCCAAAGACATACTTAAAACACTCTTGGAGAAAGTTCTCGAGAAGAAAATCCAATCAAGAAAGTTACAACAAGAAATACAGCAATAAGGGTGATTTGTCAACAAATTCAGGACCATACTTTTTAAAGGGAATTAAAGGGAATAAATTATTGCCCCCCTTCTTCTCTGTGTGTGTGTGTGTGTGTGTGTGTGTGAGAAACTCCAGAATTTAAAAATCTACATACAAAGTAGTAGCTATTTCGGTGAGGGAAAGAGAAAATCTAAAGAACGTAAGAGTATGCTTAAAAACCTAGGGACAAGACAGGAACATTAAGGTGTTTAAGAAATTTTAAAAGATAAATAAACACAGTTGTTTGTCTTAAGGCAACTATCATAAGAACAGAATCAGTATGTGTAACTTTTAATCCAGCAGGAAAAAAAATCAGTCAATCAAATGGAAAGCAAGAAAAGGGAAGACACTTTATATAATACTACAAAATGTGAAATGAGTTGCAAAAATAAGTCTTAATACTTCATCAATTACCAATCAAAAGACAAGGCTCTCATAATGGAAGATATAAAAGAACCAAACCATGTGTGATTTACAGCAAATATTCTTAAAGCAGAAAGATACATAAAGATTGAAACTAAAAAGAGGGAAAACAGATTTACCTGGTGGCAAATATGACGCAGAAGAAAGCTGAACAACAATCTCAATATGTAGCAAAATAGAGTTGAAGGCTGAAGTACACAAAAGACAAAAGAAAAGATGTTGATACAATTAAAAAGGAAACAATACAGCAAGAAGATATAGAAATCATATATAAAAAATCACCACAGCCTCACAAATTTATAAAGCAGAAATAATCACAGGTAAAAGTTGATTTTTTTATAACATTTGGAAATGTTTACACACCTCTCTCAAAAACTGGTAGATAAACTAGACAAAAAGAATCAGAGATCCCTAGCAATAAAATTATTTAAGTTCAAGCTTATTAATTAAGCCTCCATAAATAAGAAACTATCACACTCTCCCAGATTTAAAATGACCAAAGAGACATGAAAACTTACAGAAAAACATGATTCTGGCTTGCAGGGCAGGAGGTTAGGGAGTGGGTCAGCTACAAGGATCTTTATTGGGAAAACTGGTAAAATATGAATATGCACTGTGGATTAGATAATAGTATTATATCCAAGTTGAATTTCCTGAAAATGATTATTCTCCTGTGTTTATGTAAGAGAATGTCCTTATTCTTGGAAAATACATTGAAATATTTTGCAGGAAAGGAGCATGATGTCTCCAGCTTACTCTAAAATGGTTAGGAAAAAAACATTGAAGAGACAAACAGAGAAAAAACAAATATGGAAATATTTTTTTAAAGCAGGATTTATTGAGAGGACAGAAAAGCTCCCACAATGGGAGGGGACCAGAGGGGGTTGCCCCATAATTTTAAAAATGGTTTAATTTGGATAAAGTATACATTAGAATTATTTGTACTATTTTTGTAACTTTTCTATAAATTTGAAATTATTTCAAAATAAAAAGTCTCAGGCTGAGTACGGTGGTTCATGCCTGTAACCCCAGCACTTTGGGAGGCCAAGGTAGGAGGATCCCTTGAGTTCAGAAGTTCAAGACCAGCCTAGGCAATATAGCAAGACCTCATCTCTCCAAGAAAAAAAAAGGCCAGGCTCAATTGCTCAGCCGGAAATTCCAGCACTTTGCGAGTTCCAGGCAAGTGGATTGCTTTAGGCTGCGGGTTCAAGACCAATCCAGGCGACTTGGCGAGACCTTGTCTCTACAATAAATAAAAAAATTAGCCGGGCATGGTAGCATGCGCCTGTAGTTCCAACTACTTGGGAGGCTAAGGCAGAAGGATCACCAGCGCTCAGCAGGTTGACGCTGGCGTGGCCTTGAGTATGCCACTGCACTCCAGCCTGGGTGATAAAGTGAGACTCCAACTCAAAAAAAAAAAAAAATAGCTGAGTGTGGTAGCATGCACCTGTAGTCCCAGCTACTCGGGAGACTGAGGCAGCAGGATTCCCTGAACCCAGAAGGTAAAGGCTGTGTTGAGCCATGATTGTGCCACTGCACTCCAACCTGGGCAACAGAGTGAGACCCTAACTCAAAAAAAAAGTTTCAAAATGCTGTAAATAAACTTTGAGTTAAGAGAAAAATATATAAAGAATACTTAAACTTAAAAAAAAACTTAAAATATTACACAAAATGTGTTTGATCTGATTAAAGCAGAACTTAGAGGGAAGTTTTTTGCCTTTAAATACACTTATCAAGACACAAGGGAAAAAAAGTTAAAATCAAATGAACTAAACCTTCAATTCAAAAGTTAGGTAAAGAGGAACAGAATAAACCCAAAGAAAGAAGGAAATAATAAAGATATGAATAGAGATCACTGAAATAGAGAACTAAAAGCAATAAAAGAGACTAATAAAAGCAAAAGCTGACGTTTGAAATAGATTTGTATATGTTATTCCAGAAAATAGAATGAAGAACAAAATCTTCCCAACTTATTGTACAGAAAAACCTTGTATTATAAAAACAAACAAGGAAATACAAGAAAAGCAAGCTTTATGCCATGCTTGTAAAAGGTAAATACAACACCCTAAGTAAAATATTAACTAAGTAAAATCAACAGTAAATGTGTAGCTGTAAGATGAACAAATAAGTTTTCTCCCAGGAGCGCAAAGATGTTTCATATATAAAAAAAAGAACTCTCAATGGAATTCACCATATTAGGAAATTAAGGAGGAAAATACGTACAATGAAATAAATTCTGAAAAACTATTTTTAAAATTTTAAAATCTATTTACATTTATTAAAAAAAAAAAACTAGCCAAGCATAGTGGCTCATATCTGTAATCCCAGAGCTTTGGGAGGTGGAGGCAAGAGGATTGCCTGAGCCCACAGGTAAGAGACCAGCCTGGGCAACAGGATAAGACCTTGTCTCTACAATAAATCAAAAAACTAGCTGGACGTGGTGGCGCATGCCTGTGGTTCCAGCTACTTGGGAGGCTGAAGTGGAAGGATCACCTGAGCCCAGCAGGTCAAGGATGTGGTGGCCATGAGCGTGCCACTGTACTCCAGCCTAGGCAAAACAATGAGACTCCCACTCAATAAATAAATAAAAGTAAAAACCTCTTAGAAAGCTAGTAATAAAAGGAATTCTACTTAATTTAGTAGCAGTTGTCCTACAGTAAGACTTTCTGCTTCTGGGAAAATAAGAGTAGACTTTTTCCTCTTCTTCCCACTAAATATAACTAAAAACCCTGGATATCATATATAAAACAAGCATAAGAAGACTGAGGGGTGGAAATGAAGAGGCAGGATCTGAGGAATGACACAATGGTGAGCTTCCTGGGCCTTCTTTTTCCTTATATAGCCAGACTTGGGACTGAAGAAACTGGCAACTTGGAAAGACCAATAGGCATAAATAAAAATCACCTTAACCAAAAAAAAAAAAAAAAAAAAAAAAGCGCCATGGTATCACTAACCAAAAATAACTCCTCTATTCCAGGCAAACATCATAGAAATGACTGTGACTCCACTCCTATTCACACCAAAAAGACCAAATGGGAAGTCTAGATTTCCACCCTCTTTAAGTTGTAATGAAATACTCCAACATCACCCTGCATTAGTGTCCAAGAAGACCAATTCAGAAGCCAAGAATTTAATTTCTTTCGTTGTTGCAGACCAGTAATAAGGCTCTCTCCCCGAGATGTCAATGGTGATGGAGAGTAGAGGAAGAATACCTCCCCAGTGATAATGAAATGGCCAAAACAAGTTATCTAAACAGAATGGAAATGATAAAATAGGAACCTTGAAGCATCAAGAAAGAATAGACCATTGCTCTGCTAAACAATGGTCTGTCTGTGTTCTTTGAGCTGTGGCCAGCATGTTTTCTTAGCTTTGGCCTCCTCCCCTACCTTGGGGAGGTGAATTTTCTCTCTCTCTCTCTCTGTCTCTCTCTCTCTCTCTGTCTGTCTGTCTCTCTCTCTCTCTCATTCTCTCTCTCTCTCTCATTCTCTCTCTCTCATTCTCTCTCTCTCTCTCTCATTCTCTCTCTCTCTCTCTCATTTACTTTAAAAATAAACTATATTTTCTAATCTAAAAAAAAAGAAAGATAGAAGAATACGGTAAGCAAATATGTGGGTAAACACAATAAATTTTCTTCCCTCTTGAGTTGTCTAAAGTATGTTAAATGGTTGAAGCAAATTGTAACACTATCTAATGTAGTTTCAAATGTTTGTAGAGAAAATATTCAAGACAAGTATATTTTCAGTGGGGGGAGGTAAAGAGATGGACCATAAAGGGAAGTAAGATTTCTACAATTTATTTGAAATGGCAAATGATGACTCCAGTAGACTGAGACAAGTTACATATATATAATATTTAAGGCAACCACTTAAAATTATGCAGTGATACACTCAAGAACACTGTAGATAAATAAAAGTGGAATTATTAAAAATGTTCTAGTAAGTAACAGAAAGACAGAAAAAAAGTAAACAAAGAAATTAAAAATGGAGAAAACAAACAGAAAATAAATAAAATGGCAGAATTAAGTCCTACCTTGTTACTACAGACTGAATTATGTCCCACAAATTTCTTTGTTGAAGCCCTAATCCCCAGTAAGACTGTATTTAGAGATAGGGCCTTTTCAGAAGTACTTCAGGTAAAATGAGGTCATAAAGGCAGGTCCCTGATCTGATAGGATTTAATGTCCTTATAGGAAGAGGAAGAGAGACCAGGGTGTGCTCTCTCCCACTCTCTCTCCCTAACTTCCTCTCTCTCTTTCTCTCTCACCTCACCCCTCTTGTAAAGACCCAGTGAGAAGGCAGCAACTATCTGCAAGCCAGGAAGAGCCCTTACCAGAAATCGACCATGCTGGCACTCTTATCTTGAATTCCTAGCCTCCAAAACTGTGAGAAAATGTGTTTCTGTTGTTTAAACCACCTAGTCTATGGCATTTTGCTATGGCAGCCCAAGCTGAATAATACATATATCAATAATGACATTATTCCTAATACAAAAACAAATGGTAAATGTTTAAGGTGGTAAAGTAGATACCCCAATTACCCTGATTTGATCATTATCCATTGTATGCTTATATCAAACATCACATGTACCTCATTATATATACAATATATACAGTTATTATGTACTCATGATAAAGAAAAAATAATTACCATTAAATGCAAATGATCTCAATACAACAATTAAATGGTGGAGAGTGGCAGAATAGATTTTTAAAAGGTTAATGAAAGATCTGATATCTACAAGGATCCCAGTTCAAATATAACAAAATAGGCAAGTTAAAAATAAAAGGATGGAAAAAAACATATCATGTAACCATTAATCAAAGGAAAACAGAAGTATCAGATAGAGTAAACTTCAGAACAATAAAAAAAAAAGTATCAGAGACCAGGTAAGGATACGTTGTAATAATAAGTCTACCAGGAAGACATTGCAATCATTTGTTATGCTCCAAAAGCCAAAAACATGATCCATAAAAGGAAAAATGCATAAGTTGGACCTCATGAAGATTAAAAACTGTTGCTTTGTGAAAGACCTGTAAAGAGAATGAAAAGATAAGCTACAGAATGGAAGAAAATATTTGCAAACCATGTCTCCAACAAAGGAATAGTATCTAGAACATATAGCAAATTATGAAAATTCAACAGTAAAAAAAAAATTACAAAATGGGAAAAAGACATTAAGAGACATCTCATCAAAGAGGATAAACAGAAGGCAGATAAGCAAATGAAAAGATGTTCAATATCATTAACCATTCAGGAAATACAAATTAAAACCAGAATGAGATCTCACCACACACCTATTAGAATGGCTAAAATAAAAAAATAGCGACAAAACCAAATGCCGGTGAAGACAGAGAAAAACCAAGGCACTCATACACTGCTGGTGTAGCCACTCTGGAAAACAGGCTGGCAATTTCTTTAAAAAACTAAAAATGCAACCACCATACAATTCAGCAATTTTACTTCTGGACATCTGTCCCAGAGAAATGAAGACTTACATCTACACAATAATTTGTACATAAATGTTTACAGCTGCTTTATTCATATCAACCAAACACTAGAAAACAACCTAGATTTCTTCAGTGGGTAAATAGCCCTACATCCATACCATGGACTATGACTCAGCAATAAGGAATTATTGACATGTGCAGCAACCTTGTATAAGTTCAAGAGAAACATGTTGAGAAAAAAAGTCAGTCTCAAAAGGCTTTACATACTGTGCGTTTCCATTTATTAAATGTTTTGTCCTCTTGAAATGACAAAATTTTATTTCAAAATAACAAAATGTTGTCTTGAAATTTCAAAATTATAGAAATAAAGAACAGATTAGCCATTGCTAGACATTGAGGAGAGTGTGGGATGGCAGGGAAATGGGTGTGGCAAGAAAAGAGCAATGTGAGGAATCCTTGTGACGATAGAAATGTTCCCTATCTTGATTGTATCGATGCATCCTAGTTGTAAAATTATACCACAGTTTTGCAAGATGCTACCGTCAGAGGAAACTGGGTAAAGGGTACATAAGCTCTGCTTTCATTATTTCTTACAACTGCATGTGAATCTACAATACACAGCAAAATGTGTACTTAATGGAGATTTAGTTGTATTTACTTTGAAAGTGATCCTCACTGGCGAGACACAGTGACTCATGCCTATAATCTCAGCATTTTGGGAGGCCAAGGAGGGAGGATTGCTTGAATCCAGGAGTTTGAGATCAGCCTAGGCAACATAGCGAGGTCTCATCTCTACAAAAAAATCAAAAAAATAAGCCAGATGTACGGGTGGGCGCTTGTAGTCCCAGTTATTTGGGAGGCTAAGCCAAAAGAATTACTTGAGCCCAGGAGGTAGAGGTTGTGGTGAGCTGTGATTGTGCCGCAGCACTCCAGTTTGGGAGACAGAATAAGATCCCCCCACACACTAAAAAAAAAAAGATGCTTGTGATCACATTACTGCTTGACACAGAACTTGAGAACCTAGCCAATTACATGAAAAAGAAAACTCAGAATTTTAAGTTAAAACAGAAAATTCTCAGGGTTTGCAGGTGATACTGTTAGCTACCTGGAAACGGAGAGCAACAGAGAGAATATCAATAACAATAAGTAAATAAATAAATAAAACCAATAAGAGAATCCAGCAAGGCTATTATCCCATATAAGATCAACCTACCAACATTCATTAATTACTAATAATTGTGAATCACATATCTGATAAAGGACTAATATCCAGAATACATAAAGAACTCCTATAACTCAACAATTATAAAATGGGTAAAGGAGGCAAACATTTTTCCAAAGATGATACACAAATGGCCAACAGGCATGTGAAAAGAAGCTCAATATCATTAGAGAAACGCAAATCAAAACCATGATGAGTTATTACCTCACACCCCTTAACGTGGCTACTATAAAAACCAAATAAAGAAGGAATGAAGAGAGGGAAGGGTGAGAGAAAAGGGGGGAGGGTAGAAGGGAGAGAGGGAGGGAAGAAGTAAAGGGAGGAAATAACAAGTGTTGGGAAGGACACAGAGAAATTGGAACACTGTCACTAGGGTTGTAAAATGGTGCAACTGCTTTGGAAGACAATATGGCAGCTCCTCAAAATATTAAAAATAGGGGTATCATATGACCCAGCCATTCCACTTCTAGGGATATAGCCAAAAGAATGGAAAGCAGGCGCCTAAGCATATATTTACATACCCATGTTCATAGCAGCACTATTCACAACAGCCAAGAGGTGGAAGTAACAAATGGAAATTGGTGGATGAACAGATAAACAAAATGTGGTATATACATACAATGGAATATTGTTCGATCTTAAAAAGGAAGGAAATTCTGACACAAGCTACAACATGAAGGAACCTGGAGGACATCATGCTAAGGGAAATAAGCCAGGTTTAGAAAGACAAAACCTGCATTACGTTAACGAGGCACCTAGAATAGTCAAATTCATAGAAACAGAAAGTAGAACGATGGTTTTCTGAGGGCAGAGAGAGGAAAAGGGAAAGTTATTGTTCAATGAGTCTAGAGTTCTGGTTTTGCAAGCTGAAAACATTTTGAAGACCAGTGGCACAATGATGTGAATATACTTAACACTGTTGAGCTGTACACTTAAAAGTGGTTAAGATGGTAAATTTGAGGTTATATGTTTTTTTTTTAACCACAATGTTTAAGTTTCCACACCAGAAATGACAGATATATAAATAAAATTGTTGTAAGAAACCAGTCACAATGGCAGAAAAAGCTATAACATGTTCAAGAATCAACTGAGCAAACCCAGGACCACTATGAAAAAGTAAAATTCAAAAACCATAATAGGCTGTGGGTGGTAGCTCATGCCTGTAATCCCAACACTTTGGGAGGCCAAGGTGGGAGGACTGCTTGAGTTCAGGAGTTCAAGACCAGCATAGGCAACATAGCCGACATCATCTCTACAAAAAAATTAACCAGGCATAGTGATGTACGCCTGTAGTCCCAAGCTACCTGAAAGACTGAACCCGGGGGGGGCGGTGGAGGATGGGATTAACAGTAGCAAATATCTGTCTGGGGATGGGGAAACACCTCTTATCAACAGGGTGCCTGAATGAAACGTAATTGTACACCTAACCCTTAACTGTACCCCACAAAACCATAATTAAAAATATTGATTAAAAAAAAAAGAAAGAAAGGCTGAACCCAGAAGGTTGAAGCTTCAATGAGCCATGATCCTACCACTGTACTGCAGCCTGGGTGACAGAGTAAGACTCCAACCCAAAAAATAAAATAAAAACCATAAATAAAAAGCAAAAAAGACAATTTGAATATATGAAGAAATACTCTCTGCTTTTTTTGTGGGATGGCTTAATAATAAAAATAAATCAATTAATCCCAAACTGCTCTATAAATTCAGTATAACCTCAATCAAAATTCAAGCAAGGAGAGCAAAACTAGAAGGGAATATTCTCCCAGTTTCCACAGTAGGAAATTACAAATTTAGTTTTCTCTTTTTTTATTCCTGTCCAAAGCCAAAGGAAGCCCACATTTTGCACTCTCTCTCCCACCTTGAAACATTGCTTTCTTTCCTTCCCCTTGTGAATATGCCTGCCACCTATCCTTCTGTCCTCCTAGACCCACTCTCCACACTTCTACACTCTGGCGTCCACCCAGGTTGCTGACCTGCATGACATTGCTGACTCCCGGGCTCCCTGGTTTCCTCTTGCTTTTAACTCCAGTCTGAGAGCAGAGGGAGGAGGCGGGTGAGGTCAGGTTTTCTAATCCCTTGGTTCCCTTCCTGCAAGGTAACCTTGGGCTGCTGTGTCCCTTGTCTGAAGGGCACTGCTCCTGGCAAGGTGGCAACTCTACAGAACTGGCTCTCTTGAGTCCTGCTAACCCCTCCCATCCTTGGCCGCTTTGGACCTCAGGGTAGTAACAGCTCAGCTGCTGCTAGCTCCAGGTTACTGTGCTGTCCTCCACCCACTTCTCTGTATATACGTCCTTATAAATAAACTCTCCTTGAACTATCCTATTTTGAGTGTGCCATCTGTTTTCTGATGAGACTCTGACACAATAAAAGCCATTTCTTCTTTCCTTCCCTGTCCCAGACTAGCCTGGCCAGGGGCTCTTGGAAGCCTTATATGTGATGGAAGAGGAAGGGTCTGAGAGTCCATGAGCCCCCATCTGGGAACAATCTCTGTGGGTATGGGGCCCCTCCACTTTCTGCAGCTCCTGAGGACTGGTCTGGCCAAGGAGTGACAGAAAGCACCAAAGAGGAATCCCTCATCACTTGCTTCAAGGCATTCTGAGGGCTCTTGGGAATGGCAGGCACTCAAGCCAAAAGCAAAATGAGGGTGAGATTGAACTTTACCCTCCTTTGTAATCTGATTTGCCCAGTTTTACCTTGGAAACAGAATTAGCTAAGAAAATGGTCTAAAAATAATTTTCATAAGCAGACGTTGAGATGAAAAGCCAATCCTTGTCTGTTTCTTCCACAAGAAAGGGTGTATGGGTGAGGAGGCAAAGAAAGCCTGGACTCGGCTGGGCATGGTGGCTCACTCCTATAATCCTAGCACTTTGGGAGGCCGAGGTAAGAGGATTGCCTGAGCCTACGGGTTCGAGACCAGCCTGGGCAACTTGGCGAGACCTCATCTCTACAATAAACCTAAAAATCAGCCAGGCATGGTGGCACATACCTGTAGTTCCAGCTACTTGGAAGGCTGAAATAGAAGGATCATCTGAGCCCAGCAGGTCGAGGCTGCAGTGGCCTTGAGCATGCCATTACCCTCCAACCTGGGTGACAGTGAGATTCCAACTCAAAAAAAAAAAAAGAAAGAAAGAAAGCCTGGACCCCAGGAACATGTTCTCCCTCAGGAAGAAAATTGCTGAGGCTACCCCCTTCCCACTGTGTATTTGAGTTTTAATCCCATTGTCTTTAAATGATCAAAAGAGGAACCTTAAATCTGGGGTCAACACATTTCTCTAAAGTATTGTTATCTGTCCCCAAGGGTTGAAGGAATGCCTGCACTGTGCATGACCTCATGAACACAGACCCAGTTATTTTATGGGTGGAGAGTTGAACTAGATGAACTTTAAAGCCAAGTCCAGCTCCAAATTTAGCTTTTAAAACAAACAAGACATTGAAGGGAGAAAACAATTCACTGTACCACATGAATATATAATCTGAAAGCCACATCCTCATTCTCTCTCTCTCCCAGTCTCTCTCTCTCTCATACAAAAGAGCATGTGAGCGCGCGCGCGCGCGCACACACACACACACACACACACACACACACACACACACACACACACACACACACCTCTTTTTGGCAATCCACAATGTTTAACATTTTACTCTCTTCACACAATCCTGGAGTTGGTCCACCACCATCCTTCTTATACCTTCCTTCCAGGCACCCTTGTGTATTGACAAATATATTCCCTTCTACCTACAGTAATCTGACTTCCTGGATCAGAGGAGACCTACATAGTGCTTTTTCCTATTCCTCACCTGGAAGAGGACAGCCTTCCTTATAAAATAAAAATCTACAAAGTTAGGAAAGAGAAAAGCCTGCACCAGGGATTCTTGGAAGGGGAACTGGAAGCTGTCCAGTTGGTCAACTCTCTCCTTCCTTCCCCTGGGGTTCTGTCATTTTGATTCCCACTGCTGTGACCAGACCAGACCCTTCAGATATGCTGCTTCTCCTTTACAATTGTCCAGGTAAAACTTAAAGTTCCACCCTCAGACTAAACTAGAATTTCAAAAGGAATTTACCTTGCCAAACAAACAAAAACAAGAACAGTGAATAGAAAACAAAAGTGAAACAAACTGGTAAAATGTGTCGAGATTAATTTCTGAGCCTACTAGCTTCCCCAACACACAGCACTCTGTTTCTTTCTGTCTTGTATGGCCCTGCTCAGAGATAACCATTTTGAATGCATGAACACTTTCTCCTCCCATTTTCTTCCCATAAACTACTTCCAGAAGTGATGCTCTAATGCCAAAGATTCTTCTGGGAAAATCATGGATGTGGAGCAGATCAATTCATCAATTGAACAAGCATTTAGCACCTATTTGGACATCCAAAATATGTAACCAGTGCTGCCCTCACTCTTCTCCAGGGCCACATCAGCACAGAAATAGTCTAGGGACAAGATTCTAGCCCCCATGACCACTCCTCCCACCTACCCACATCCACCACAGGGTCCACACACAATCTGTCTTCTGACCCCTTCCCCAGCTCATCAGAGCCTGATCTTATGCGTTCCTACATGGATAACCACACACAGTCATGTATCCATAACCCTGTGCTCCCTCCACAATCTTTTGTTAGGCTGAGCTCTTTCAGGACTTGTCTTGTTTCTGGTTTCTTGTCCTTACTCTCTAAGTACCCAACGCTAATTCCAAAAACAATTCCACAGCCCACCTTTCTGTGTCCAATAGGTGTCGCCCTTCACTGGAAAACAAACAGACCAGTTGGTATCTATTCCACAGGTGGACCCACCCAAACAGCAAATTCCCTTGGGCTTAGGGTAGAAGGGAACGGAAGGGTGACCCTGAAGAGATGTGTGCTCACTAGCATGAGGGTCTTCAGAATAATCGACTTCAGGTAGACAAGCATCCTGTAGAAAACCAGTTCTTTGACCTTGGATTAGTCATTTGTCTCTGAACCTCACATTCTTTTGACATGGAGGGAGACAATCTGTTCCTTATAGTAATTGTGAGAAGACAAGGAACAAACACAAATCACTTAGCCCAGTGCCTGGCACGATAATCACTCAAGCTACGTTTTCTTCCCCCATTCAAGGTATGGAAGAAATGACTTTCTAGAACTCACATCTGAAGTTAAGTTCTGCCCCCTGAATCCTGACTGAGGGGTCTGCCTTAGGGCTGTGATGAGAATCATATTAAATGATACATGTAAGGTGCCTTGTGGAAAGCTAGGCCTAGAGAGTTGAATAACTGATCATAGCTAGCATCACTATTGCAGGCTGGCTAGATGCCAGACAGTATTCATAGCCATTTACAAGTATGAACTCATTTAATCCTCAGAAGATTCCATATGAGGTGACTAAATTGTTAATCCCCTTCCTCTTCCTTATTCTGTGACTCCCACCAGTTGAACTTCTTCTTATGAACTGTAAATCAGAATGCTGCCCCAAATTCTGTTGTGTCTACATGGGAAAATGGGAGGAGGCTGTCTGGCTTCTCCACTCAAGTAGGTGAGAATCAATCTCAGACCCTGCTCCACCCATATTCCTTCCCCAGGAACCCAGGAAAAAAGACATGAAAGAATAATATTTCCACCAGACTTTATTTCTCAGAGATGATTACCAGCAGCATATGATCCTCAGAGAGCATCACCGTTCTCTGTGGCACAGGGAGGGTCTTTAAACTCCCTTTCTCAGATTATATTCACCCCAAAAATATAGCCTAGGATGATTATTTGGTTATACAATATTCCCAGGAATTAGTTCTCCCAAGTTGCTACAGTTTATGTAAGGGAAACTGGGAATTTCAAAGAATTAGACAAAGAAACCACAGGATCCAAGAGAATATGGGGGTTTGAAGATGGTGGTAGGGCATGGAAGCATCATTAGGAGTTTGAATCTCCTTCTCACTTGGAGTGAAAGTTGTAGGATTCTGCCTCTAGGAAATGTGCCGTCCTGCAAAAGAAATAAGAAGGAGATAATGAGACTTCAATCCAGCTGGGCTCTATCATTTTCTCTGTCCCAGCCCAGGTCCCTTCACACAGTGATATTGAAAATCCTATGTCATCAACAACAGATACAAAGGAACCACCTTCAGTCTCCTCCCCATAGACATTTCAGTGGATAAAAGAGCATGTAGGCTCTCCTCTTTTCTGCTCCTAATCCTAACAGTGGGAGCTTAGATCATATCCTTGGCTAGATCTTCATGGAAGACCACCCTACTACAAGCACCATTAGCTGAGCCCAACACTGACTCCCTCTATCCTTCAAAGGACCAGCAGGAAAACAACACCAGAGATGTTACCTTCTGGATAATTGGACCCAGGAAGAGGAATGTAGCCTAAAAGAGGAAAACACTTAATTAGACCAGTCTTTGTGGATAAAAGTATGTAGCATTATTCACAACAAATGGAGCAGGAATGAGATAGTCAGTCTCAAAGAGAAAGTAAGCAGAGATTGAGAGCAAGAGTGGGGAAGGTCAGGGGTGTCACTCACTAGAGGAGGCAGCCCTTTGCCAGCTGATCAACCCAAGAGAGAACATGATGAGGCCCAGGCCCAGGGTCACTGCAGACACAGAAACCTTCACGGTTGTTGGGGGGGACAGACTGGGTGCTGCAAAAAATAGAAACTTGCTAGAGCCAGTTTCTCTTGCTCACTCCCAGAACAACTTAATTTATTGCAACCTCCTCCTAGCAGGTTCAAAGTTTCAAGGGTTTTTGCTCACACCACCCCGCACCCAAGGAACTGGCCTTTCTCAATCCTCTCTTCCTGTAGACCTAGAATAAACCTGGGGAACCCATTCCCCCCAGAGTTAACACCCCAGCTTCTAGGTCTTCTCTACTACTGTGGAGCCTCTCAAGGCATCCTCTTTCTTCTTCACCCCAAGAGCACCCTCACCAGGATAAAGCATTCCCAATTCCCTCTTTATTACTCCAATAATGACAGTGTTTGCCCTCACTTGTTCCAACTGAACAGTTCCTACAAAATATCTTTTCACGTTTCTTATCCTCCAATGGTCCTATCCGGTGGGTTATCCTAGTACTTGTGTGTTTTCTATGTCTAGATTTGCCACATGTCCTTTCAGAGATTGTCTCCATCCCACTCCACAGCCCCTCCCACCCCACCTCCACTTTCTGGATGGGTCCTGTGCTGAATCATGTTCCACACAGAATTTTTTTTTCCTATGATAAAATGAACACTCCATCACCAAGGGAACGTTCTTGTGCACCCTGCAAGGAGCCCTTCCTAGGATAACTCAAGTGAGCATGTTAGTTCCACTCTCTCCTCTCTTCCCCATTCTCCTCACAGCTGCCCAGCTCTCAGAAGCTGGTCTGGGAATCTTGTTCCTTGGCTTTTTGTAGACACCTTTCCTCTTTCTCATTCCTTCCTCTTTTCTTTCCCCCAAATCCCCAAATCTGTGCAACTTCTCTTGTTACCTTTAACTATTCCCAATCCTGGTTTTGTTCAAACAGTGGTAATGAATTCTTCATGCACTAGCCCCCAAGCACACACACCAAAGTGTCTGCCAGCCCTGGCTTTGCTACTCCCTTATGCTTGATAGAGCAGCCCGAATACAGTACTGCCCCCACACCAAGGGAAGTCTCCCTTCTTCTTCAGTCTTTGTCATTGCTTTGAGTCCCATTCATGACCTGACACCAAATAGCTGAAATCTAAGGAGCCTAGAATAGGGTATTATTACAATTTGGGGTTCTGAGAATATGGTTGCCTAATCTACACCCTCTTTTTGGTGGAATCATGCTCTCTTCCCACCCTCAAACACAAACACAGCATCAACCACACCTCAATAGCAATAATAACAATGACTAATTATTTCAATTCCTTTTTCCCACTGCTTTGTTTCTGGTCCTAAACCCTTCACAAGTTCTCCAGACTCACTCCCACTCACAGCAGTCCCCTCCCTGCCATGCACCATGTATTCATCCACATCTCACTTCCTCTGCTTTAACCCTAATTCTTTCCAACCACCATACACTTACTCCAGAACTGAAGGATGGGCTCAGGAGCCCCAATGTGCTCCACCACGCAAGTGTAGATGTCCCCATAAGAGGGGGTTAATGCTAAATGGGAGAGGGTCTGGTATGTCCAGTCTCCATTGGGTTGGGCAGTCTTCTGGGCACTGCTGTGAGGGATGATAGGCTGCCCGTTCTTCCTCCATGTGATGATCACATCAGCTGGATAGAAGCCCCACACATAGCAGGCCAGCATCACAGGTTCTCTCGTGTTAAAAGGAGTGGTTCGGGCTATTTGCACAGATGGTGGCCCTGCACAAGAGAAAAAAACATGTTCAGGAAAGAGGGTGATATTCTGACTTCTCCATCCTGGTTCCTTTTCTATTTCCATTATAGATTTTGCCGAATTATTTTCTGCTACCACCCGTCTGCCCTGCTGCCTCACTGCCCCTTGAAAGTGAAAGTAAAGAGTTAAAATTTACTCCTGCTTTATTCTTTCTTCTTTCCCATTCCTTCATTTCCCCTTTATTGCTTTCCTCCTCCAAAATTATGTCTGAGCACAATTAGTAGAATCCAGGTCTGAACTGCAAACTGCTTCAGAAGTCACTGTATTTATTTCAAGGCCATAGCTTGAAAGTACACAAGCCAAGAGTAATCCAGAGTTGTAAGGTGGAGTTTGTAAAGGAAAATTTTTCTCTAAATCGTGTTTAACAAGTTAACTTGCTAATTAAGGCCTTTCTCTTTACATGGTAAACTTGTTTCCTTAAAAGAAAACAAGACTAACTCAGGACTAATTCTCTTGAACTTGGAATTGATGTCATCCAAATTAATGAGGTTGTTCATTCTGCTATCTTTTACTAGTTTTTTCTCCTATTAGACCCTCCTGCTTGCTTCTACCTTGGTGTTTTTCAAACAAAATCTTAAGTAGAAATCCAAGAAATTATGTTAAAATGCAGAGTTTCAGTAGGGCGTGGTGACTCATGACTATAATCCCAACATTTTGGAAGGCTGAGACAGGAGGATTGCTTGAAGTCACGAGTTTAAGACCAGCCTGGGCAATTAAGCGAGGACTCATCTCTACGAAAAAAATAGAAAAATTAGCCAGGCATGGAGGCACACATCTGTAGCATCAGCTACTCAGGAGGCTGAGGCAGGATGATCACTTGAACCCAAATGTTTGAGACTGCAGTGAGCTATGATCATGCCATTGTACTCCAGCAAGGGCAACAGAGTGAACTCCTATGTCAAAAAAAAAAGTGCAGATTCCCTAGTTGCATCCTGATAGCTTTATTCAGTTGTATCAAGGAGCTTGCATTTTGGACAAACACCTCCCCCAGGTAATTCTGAGAAAGGTGGTCCAGAAACCACACCTTGAAACACACTACTTTGTCTTATGGGGATCTTAAGTTTTCTTTTTTTTTTTTTAGTTGAAGTCTCACTCCATCACCCAGGCTGGAGTGCAGTAGCACGCTCATGGCCACCCCAGCATCGACCTGCTGGGCTCAGGTGTCCTTCCACCTCAGCCTTCCAAGTAGCCAGAACTACAGGCATGCCCGCCACACCCAACTGATTTTTTTATTCATTGTAGAGACAAGGTCTCACCAAGTTGCCTAGGCTGGTCTCGAACCCCTGGACTCAGGCAATTCTCTTGCTTCGGCCTCCCAAAGTGCTGGGATTACAGGCTTGAGCAACTGCACCCAGTCTTCAAGTTTTCTTTACAAACCTTAAACCATTCTCAGTGCAAGGGATTAAGGCGAGAAAGCATTCATCAGAATCCCCTGGGATTCTAAACATCCCTATGCCTGGGTCCACCCCAGATCTAAAACATCAGAATCTGGTATAAAGAGGCATAAACACTCTGGGAAAGCCATTCTGACACAGCCATGGTTGAACTCGGATCTGCACCCTGCGATATACCCTGGTCTTTGGGTGCATTCTCCCCATGGCTCCTCAAGGCTCAAGCATCACCTCCCCTCCTTTACTCCTGTCTCACTCCCATCAGCCATCTTGTTTCCCTTGGAGTCCAATTCTCCTTTCTACATTTCAAGTTCAGATGTTTTCTCTTCTTTTTTGCCTAAATCTCAAACCTCTGGCCCACTCAGCAATCCTCCCTGGCCTCCCCTCTCTTCTGCACCCCTTTTTCCTCACGTGTCCTGTGGGTCAGTGGTTCCCAGAAGGGCTGGGTGTGTGTGGCACAGTCCTGTAGCCCATTGCGCAAGCGCTGGAGTAGGTTTTCCTGTTTATTGAGGAAATCTGAGAGGTAAACGGCCAAGCCATGTAGCACCCCGAATTCACAAGGGGCCATCATGTCCTGCTCTGGATCCCAACAGGTCAGCAGATCCTTGTTGAAGGAGATGCAATATGTGAAATCCTTTGGAGATCCATCATCATCCAAGAGACAGGTACTTTCCACATGGGCCACAAAGCCACCTAGAGGAGTCAAGGAAGAGAGAGCAAGTCAGTGTCCTTGCTGATGTGACTATAAATAAGTAAAATAATATCAATATATAAATAGCAAATACATATATTGTATATGTATTTATATTTAGGAGCTTGGCAGAGCTCCTAAAAACCCTTGTAATTTCCTGAGTAACAGCAATGCTAGATGCATCTTTTGTGGGTTTTTTGTTTATTTTTCAGAAACAGGGTCTTACTCTGACTCTCAAACTGGATTGCAGTGATATGGTCATAGCTCACTGCAACCTCAAACTCCTGGGTTTAAGGGAGCCTCCGGCCTCAGCCTCCCAAGTTGTAGGGATTACAGGTGCAAATCCTTCCACGCAGCTAATTTTTTTTTCTAATGTTGTAGCAATGGGGTCTCTCTATGTAGCCCAGGCTGGTCTCAAACTCCTGGGCTCAAGCGATCCTCCTGCCTTGGCCTCCTAAGGTGCTGCTGGGGTTACAAGTGTGAGTCACTGTGCCTGGCCTGCATCTTTTGCTTTTGTTCTAATATTTGGTCGTTGACTCCAGTTCCTGAAACAGAGTTCCTAACCCCTTGGAATGTCTTGGATAATAAGAGTGTCTTTTGTTCTGATGAGGTGACTTGGTGGGCTTCTAAATGAGGACTGGTCACTAGAAAGACCAAGCCATAATTAGAAGCCTGAAACTTGTAGTCTTATCCCCCATCTTCCTGCAGGGAGAGAACGGCTAGAACTGGGTTAATAATCAGTTATGCAAGCCGGGCTCGGTGGCTCAGCCTGTAAGCTTTGGGAGACCGAGGTGAGTGGATTGCTTGAGCTCATGGGTTCGAGACCCGACTGGGCAACTTGGCAAGACCTCATCTCTACAATAAATTTTTTAAAAATTAGCCAGGTGTGGTAGCGCACACCTGTAGTTCCAGCTACTTGGAAGGCTGAGGCAGATGGACCTCCGGAACCCAGCAGGTCGAGGCCGCGGTGGCTGGCAGCGGCCACTGCACTCCAGTCTGGGTGTCAAAGTGAGACTCCAACTCAAAAAAAGAAAAAAAAAAATCAGTCATGCATATGTGATGAAGCTTCCATAAAAATCTCTAAATTATGGAATTCAGAGACCTTCCCAGTTTGTGAACACATTCACGTGCCAGGAGGGTGGCACACCCCAACTCTATAAAGACAGAAGTTCCTGCAATCAGGACCCTTCCAGACCTGGCCCTACGGACCTCTTCATTTGGCTGTTCATTTGTAGTCTAAAATATCCTTTGTTAGCCGGGCTCGGTGGCTCAGCCTATAATCCCGCGCCTTGGGAGGCTGAGGTGAGTGGAATGCTTGAGCCAATGGGTTCGAGATCCATCTGGGCAATTGGTGAGATCTCATCTCTACAATAAATCAAAAAATTAGCCGGGTATGGTAACACGCGCCTGTAGTTCCAGCTACTTGGAAGGCTGAGGCGGAAGGATTGCCGGAGCCCAGCAGGTCGAGGCTGCAGTGGACGGGGGCGGCCACTGCACTCCAGTCTGGGCGACAGAGTGAGACTCCAACTGAAAAAATAAATAAATAAGCCGGGCTCGGTGGCTCAGCCTGTAATCCTGCGCCTTTGGGAGGCTGAGGTGAGTGGATGGCCTGAGCCCACGGGTTCGAGACCCGCCTGGGCAGCGAGACCTCATCTCTACAATAAATAAAAAAATCAGCTGGGCGTGGTAGCACATGCCTGTAATTCCACCTACTGGAAAGGCTGAGGCGGAAAGATCGCTGGAGCCCAGCAGGTTGAGGCTGTGGTGGCCAGAAGCGGCCACTGCACTCCAGTTTGGGCGACAGAGTGAGACTCCAACTCAAATAAATAAATAAATAAAATAAAATATCCTTTGTTGAAGGATACAAAATTACACCTAGATAGGAGGAATAAGATCTAGTGCTCTGCAGCACTGTAGGATGACTATAGTTAATAATAATATATTAGCCGGGCTCAGTGGATCAGCCTGTAATCCCGTGCCTTGGGAAGCTGAGGTGAGTGGATTGCCTGAGCCCATGGGTTCGAGACCCACCTGGGCAACTTGATGAGACCTCATCTCTACAATAAATCAAAAAAAATTTGCCGGGTGTGGTAGCGCATGCCTGTAATTCCAGCTACTTGGAAGACTGAGGCGGAAGGATCGCCGGAGCCCAGCAGGTCGAGGCTGCGGTGGCTGGAAGCAGCCACTGCACTCCAATCTGGGTGACAGAGTGAGATTTCAACTCAGAAAATAAATAAATAAATAAATAATAGTAATAATAATATATTATATAGCTTCAAAGAACTAGAAGAAGGATATTGATGTTCCTGACACAAAGAAATAAAAAATGTTTGAGTTGATGGATATGCTAAGTACCATGATCTGATCACTATACATTATATGTATCAAAACATCACTCTCTACCCCTTAAATATGTACAATTATTATTTTTCTGTTAAAACAAAATAAACTATCCTTTGTAATAAATCAACAACAGTAAGTAAACTGTTTTCCTGGGTTCTTGTGAGCCACTCCAGCAAATTACCAAACTCAAGAAGGGAGTCATGGAAACCTCGGATTTGTAGATAAGTTAGATAGAAGTTGTGGGTAACCTGGGGACCCGCTACTTGTAATTGGCATCTGAAGTCTTGCCGAACTGAGCCCTTTACCTGTGGGGTCTGTGTTAACTTTAATTAGTGTCATAATTGAATTGCAGACTAACCCACTGTTATATGAGAATTGGTTGGTATGAGGAAAAACCCACACCTGGTCAAAGAAGTATTGAATGTGAGCATATGGGGCAAAAAAGTTGTTTTCCTATATCCAACTGGGAACACAAGCCTTGGCAACACCTAAGTCTGGCACAAATTTCCTGCCTCAGAGAGTATCTACTGACCAAGCTCACACACTGGAGTCTCTGAGAGCTCGATTTAAGGGAATAGATAATAGTAGCAGAAAAGTTTTCAGATCTAATTTCCTCTTTATGTAAGATTAAATACAGGGCCAGGAGTGGCCCAAGATTATTTGCATGTTTAAACATGACAATTTACCCAGAACGCAGACCTTCAATCAGGCAAATTACTGAGAGACAAAAGGAATCAAGAGAAAGAGTCTGCCTTGTTCTGTGCTGGAAATATTATTAAATATTCACTCCATACATATTTACAAAACACTTGCTTTGTGCAGGCACTGTACTAAAACTGGGGATGTAACAATAAACAAGAGGGACATTGCTTTTGCCTACATTTCAGCAGGAGACATGTATTACACAAATAATTATACAGATTAATACTATTAAAAGTGCTACAGAGTCAGGCATGTGGCTCATGTCTGTAATCCCAGGCTTTTGGGAGGCACAGGCAAGAAGATTGCCTGAACCCAGGGGTTTGAGACCAGCCTGAGTAACTTGGCAAGACCTCCGTCTCTAAATTTAAAAATTAGTTGGACATGGTGGTGTGTGCTTGTGGTTCCAGCTACTTGGAAGGCTGAGGCTGAAGCATCACCTGAGCCCAGCAGGACGAGGCTGCAGTGGCCATGAGCATGCCACTGCATTTCAGCCTATGTAACAGAGGGAGACTTTAACTCAAAAAAAAAAAAAAAAGCCACAAAAGTATAGTGCAAAGTGCTATAGGAATACATAGCAGAGACATACTATCTAGAAGGTCCAAATTCAATAACAAAACTGAACACCCTGACCCCAGAAACAGGAGCAGGGAAAGGAGGATCCCAGGAAGGAATGTCCTTACCTGCTCCTGTACAGCCCAGGCTGAGGCCCAGCAGCAGCGGCAGGAGTGTGACCATACTCTATTCAGCGGAGACTCGGGGAATTCAGTCCCCTGGATGAGCCCCTCCAGGGGCCTTGGGTCCTCGCCTGTTCTAGAAGCCCCAGCCCGGGTAGATGATCTCCAGACACTGAGCGGAATAGGGTATTGCCTGGGTCCCTAGATCCCTGCTAGATGAGTAACCTGGGACTATCCAGCCCCTAGATACTAGGCCTGTTCCTACCAGCTTATCGAAGTCAGTAGCTGTGACCCAACTGAGGGTTGTCAGATTGACTAGGAAGGCGGGGATGGATGTCAAAACAAATCACTGATTGCCTCAGCCTAGCATCATCAGTTACTAGGCAAACCTTATCTGGCCCTAGGCTTAGACAACAGGACTCCTTGTCTCTTTAACTCTTTTTCTGCAGAACAACCAGTGTGTAGGCGGATTTCCCTAGGTCAGTGGAGAGAATATAGGCAATGCTCCCAGAATGTATGTGCCTGGATTGCCCACTGGTTTATCTTTTTCCTCTCAATGTCCTCCCAAAAGACTAGGGTCAGATAACCTCTCTTATCCCTTAAAGGGAGGTTACCTAGGAAAATATTACATAACCCCTTGGTCTGTTCTGCCATCTAGGAGTTGGGAGGACACAGAGCCCTCTGTGGCAGGTGGCAGAAAGAGGGCCTCTAAGAGGGAAGAAGGCACAGAGAGTACAAGTTGTCTGGTCTCAAAGCAAAAACTGTAGAATAAGGGAAGCAGTTCTACCTTAAGGTCAGGGACAGAGGCCTAAAAAATCCCTCCATGGGCCTCCATTGCTTCTTGCTAGTCAAGCTTGATTTCCTCCTTAGCTATAATAGCTATTTTGGAGCCAGGAAACCATATCTTTCTACACTCTGAGCAATCTCAGGGGGTAAATCTCAGGGGATAGATCTCAGGGTAACTTCACTTAAGCCCATTGATAAATATCTGGTTATGGGTCAGTGCCCAAAGTTCACCTGCCTTACCCCAAATTCTAAATTCCCCTGTGTGTTTCCCCTACAGTTCTCCCTGTCCTGAGGCAGGTCCCTGCATTATGAAGCCTCTAGAAAAGTAAGATAAAGTCTCCCTACTTTTCTTTCCTTGGAAAAGACAGTTTTTAAGTGGCAATCTTTCTTATATCCCATTATGAACTATAAAATTGATGGAATTTTCCATCACTAACTTAAAATCCTAAATTGGCTTCCCTCTGCTCCCCAATAGGTTTCAGAACTGCCTCTTCATCTTCATTTCTGGAAGCTCTTGGATTTGATTTAATAGTGAGCTAAACAAAAGAAGATGAGGAGGGACTCCCTTGACACCACACTTACCTGCTTTCCCCACAAAGTCTCTGACAACAGGAGAGTCTGATATTTATGAAGAAAAGGGGAAGAAAAAAATACATATAAGGGTCGTTATCAGAAACAAAAGACTTTTTTGTGTAATTAACTGAGATTAACTGAAGCTCTGCCCATATCTCCCAGCCACCAATCCTTCCCAGCTATACACCTTGGTAGTGTACCCTAACTCCTCTAATGAACCATCAAATGTGTTGGAGTGGGCAGAACATGGGGTAGGGAATCCAAAATCTATAGAGCTTCTGCTTTGTAGCAGATACTATTCTAGGTGGGTCTTTTATACACTATCTCATTTAATCTTAAAATACTTAATTGTCCTTATTTTACTGTTTAAAAACAAGCCCAAAGATTCAAAGTCTAGAGGCTTTAACTCTTCTTCTTAAACAACTTCTTACATATGCGTGTGCACACACACATACAAACACACACACACAGACTTAAGCATGCATACACGCTCACTACATCCTGGGACTGAATAAAAGAAGTTAGTGAGAAAAGAAGATAAAAGAAGTAAGTGAGAAAAGGAGAAAGAACCACAATCAACAACCCAATCCATTCAAGACTTATCTTTCCTGTTCTCAGAGTTCCTTTTGCTCTTAGAACCACTGTTTCTTCCACTTTCTGTTTTGACAGTTTCACACACATACACATTCATACACACATACACACTTCCCCCTCACATTCCTCCCTGTCCTGCCCAGATAAGTGGCGAGCCTAACTTTGTAGGAACCAGGTCCTGGGGTCTTTTTCAATGTCTACAAAGCCTAGTCTTTGCAAGGGAGTGCTCACTGTGTGGTCCCATGCCAGCACTGGACATGGCCCTAGCCAGTGACAGTGAGGGTGAACGGAGTTTCCTCTCATGTCTAGTTCTGTGCTCTGGTAGTCAAAGGAGATGTGAAACCTTCTGTGAGGTTGCAACAGGAAATGGTAGGAGATGATTTCACTTCCCTATTCATAGGAAGACTGAGGGAGTTTTTTTAGAATAAAGAAGGACAGAAAACCCAGAGACTTGTGCTCAGCAAAACAGTTTATTCCTTCCCCTCCTCCTCCCAATCCTACTATTCTTACAGATACAGCTCTATCTTCCCATCTTCAGCCAACTCAAAGGAATATTTCAATTGCCCTGTCCATTGTTGCTTATTTGACAATTATTGATGTAGTATTAGGACTGGAGAAGTTATGGAGCCCCAGCCAGGTTCCCATGTGTTACCTTTCTTTTACTGTCACTACACAGTGGCCTAAAGAATGAACCCTCTCCTTTCCCACTGCCTCTTCCCTAGCCTGGTCATCACATGCCTGCAGTGAACTAATCCCAGTGTTTATGTGCAAAGCATTACAGGGAATATCAGAGTCAGGAGATATGGACTTTACCACCACATCACTTCACTTGTACATCAGTTGGGGAATAAGAAAAAACACTTATAAAAAGAATAGTTTATGTTAAAACAAGTAAGCAATAAGGCCCATGGACTTAGAAGAGAGAAATCATCGTGGGCATGGTGAACAAGAAGTCCTCTCAACTGAGGGGACCTGGAGTGAGTCTTGAATACTGGGCCGGATTCACTTTGAAGAAGAGGAAGGAGGTTGGTATTACAGTTCTGGCATATAGCTCTACAAGCTTGGCAATGCTGTGAGGTGCTATCAGGGAGGACGGGGTCCTACGGAGAGCCTGGGCTGGTCACAATATGCTACAATAACACCACTGGCATCACACATTGAAGGAAGGCACAAATGGGCTCTTGCTTTTTTTCAAGAGTATGGATGTCATAATAAATCTCTTCTAGGCACTTCCTAAACTTGCTCTGTGTAAGTTCTCAGGTTCCTCTTCTGGGAAGATGGTTTTAACTCAA
Organism: Carlito syrichta; assembly: GCF_000164805.1. Classification (NCBI taxonomy): domain Eukaryota; kingdom Metazoa; phylum Chordata; class Mammalia; order Primates; family Tarsiidae; genus Carlito; species Carlito syrichta. Next base: position 27,076 of record NW_007256124.1, on the reverse strand, counting down.
GTCTCCATTTTATAAATACACAAAGTGCTAAACTAATCAATTGTTAGTAATCTAAAACCAACAGCATGAGACAACATTTGTGACTTCTTTTAATGTCTTTTCAAAACTACACTTACCTGCATCCTGCCAGTATGATATTACTTGTCCAGTCTGTCTAATTCCCTCCCACCCACCTACCCTCTACCTCATCTCCATGTACACACACCCTTCCCCTGTCAGGATTCACTTGCTCTTGACTCTGAGACTTCAGTTACAGTTGCCATAGTTAGTTCACCATCCTTCCATCCCGCAGCCAAATTATTTGAACTACTAGGAGATATTCTACCTGATTTGTCACAACAATCTTGAAGAATATTATTTTCATCTTATCCCATGAGAAAATGAAAGCAGCCGGGCTCGGTGGCTCAGCCTGTAATCCCCCACCTTTGGGAGGCTGAGGTGAGTGGATTGCCTGAGCCTGTGAGTTCGAGACCCACCTGGGCAGCGAGACCTCATCTCTACAATAAATCAAAAAATCAGCCGGGCGTGGTAGTGCATGCCTGTAATTCCGGCTACTTGGAAGGCTGAGGTGGAAGGATCGCTGGAACCCAGCAGGTCGAGGCTGCGGTGGCTGGGAGTGGACACTGCACTCCAGTCTGGGTGACAGAGTGAGACTCCAACTCAAAAAAGAAAAAAAAAAGAAAATGAAAGCAGAGAGAGGTTAAGTAATTGCCCAGATTTACCCAGAGACTAAGTAACAGAACCGTGGATTTATTATTCCAAATTCTGTATTCCTATTACTCATCTAGAAAATAGTTTACAATTGCCTACCTCTAATAACAACAACAAAAGCTATATAATTTAGGAATTAACACATAAAAGTAAAACAAATTATGAGGAAAAAAAAGCTTTATTATAGTACATAAATGAAGACCTGAGAAGTGGAGAGATATACCATATTCATGGATGGGCCATCCTGACATAATGACACTCTCTCCTCATATCTCTAGCCTGGGTGCTACCACAACCAAAACCACAGCAGGATGTGGGGAGAGTTTGACAAACTGATTATAAAATGTACATGAAAATAAAGTCCATGAGTATCTTAGACAATTTTGATAGAGAAAAGCAAAATGAATTTTGGGGGGAGGTAAAGTGGCAAAGGAAAGAAGACTAGTCCTACTAAATCGTAGCACATATTAAAAAGCCAAAATAATTAAAACAATATGATACTCCCATAGGGGTAGCTTGGTATAAAATCCCTAGGAATAAGTGGAATATTTGGTAAATGGTATTAAGTTATATTTACTGTGTGAGGTAAAAATAAAGCTGTATCCTTACATCATATAGAAAAGTTCCAGATCAATAAAGATCTAAATGTGAAAGAAAAGCAGTAACACTAATAGAAGAAAGCATAGTGAAATGTTATACGCCAGGTAAATATTTGGCAAAGCTTTTTTACCCAAAATTATTCATCAAAAAGAGAGAAATACTTTCTGCATAAGTTCTTATTTTTTTTCCAGATTATGGACACTCTCTCAAAGCTGTTTAGGGAAGATACATTACCCTAAAATCATCTCAATTAATAAATACATGATAATTAGAATAAAATTGGTTTATGAAATGTGGTAGAAACAGAAATATGCCCTTATTAATATATTATGTTATAAAGTATAATTTTAAATTTGTGAGTTACTAAATAAATAAAGGTAGTTAGCAGAGATTTGACTATTCACCTAAAACTTCTACATTCCTAACACTTTATAAATTGAAATTGGAAAAAAACTTTTAAAATATTGAGAAATGAAGCACACTTCATCTCTTATAATCCACCAAAAATTGTAACTTTACTGCTTTGGAGTTGGAAAGGATTTCTAAAATAACATAGGCACAAACCATAAGGATTTTGACTGCCAAAATAAAGAATTATATTTAGAGAAGGAACTGTATACAAATTTAACTAATGAGCAGCAAAGTGGAAGAAGGCATTTGTAATATCTTAATGATATAAGATTATTATATAAGATGTATACATTCCCCAAATTCACAAGAAAAAGATAGAAAATGCAATTTTAAACTGACAAAATATATGAATCAGCAATTCACAGTGAGAGAAACCTATGAAAAGATGTCCAGCCTCACTAGTAATGAAAGGCAAATTAAAACAAGATACCACTGTACACCCATCATATTACCAAAATTTGAAATTCAATAAAGGGAAATTAGAACTATCGTGCTCTGTTGGTGGGAATGTAGACTGTTTATGATCCCTGAATTATAGAAATTATAAATAAGTTGGGTGAAAAAATTAACATAGAAAATAAAGCAGCACTGCCCAATTTTGAGGTGGAGTGCTCTAAGTCTTAGAAGAGTTCAATTCAGATCAATTAAGGGCCGTAGAATTAGGGACAGGTTCAAAGAAGAGGGTGAGCTGGAGTCAGACCTACAGAATTGGTTAAGATGGGAACAAGCTGAACAGAATAAAGAAGGCATTCCTATGAGAGAAAAGAACCTGGGGAAATGTCCTGAAGTGAAGACAGATACGATACTGTCAATGAAGAGTGAGGAAAACAGATTCATTCAAGAGCAGGATTCCAATTGGGAATAGTGGGTGATATTTTTTTATTAGAAAGAGGGCACCAGACTAGAGAAGATATTTAATACTTCTAGAGTACTTAAGTGATATAAAAGAATGGTTGATCAGAGAGGCAAAATGACCTAAGATATCTAATTTTCTATTTTCCCTTAGATTAGACTCTGGAACCATGTGAAAAATAGGGACTTCCTCACCAATACCAAAATAATTTAACTCTAAACCTAAAACCTCCCTGTTCTCCAAAGCAACTCCCAGGTCCTAAGGAAGCAAGAAATAAGGCATATGCAATAGTAATTTATCATCAGTGATCATGAGCTGCGTGCTCCCATTATCCGCCCAGGACAGCACTGTTGCAGTTCTCCTTGGACGGTTCACTCATACCAAAGAAACATCATCTGGAAAGACAGGTGCATTCTTTGCCCTTCCAGGATATTCCTACTTCACTTCAGGAACTCAATGGTACTGTTTTCCCAGAACTGATATGACTGAATTGAAACAGTGTTTATTCTTCCCATGCCTGGGCTCCTGTTTCCTAGTTATGGTGAGGGTTGAAAGGAGTTATATATTCCTCTAAACAGACTATACTAGACATAAACATTTTCACAAACAGTACAATTTAAATACACACACACACACACACATACACACACACACACACACACACACACACACAGCTTCCCCAATCATTTTGTAAGCGGGTTATCAGAAAATAGCTGTCTTCATTTCTCACGTATTTTGTACCAACTGATAGAAGTAAAAGCCATCATTTTTGTGGTGCTGAAACCAGGGAATAGGAGCTCAGATGACGAGTCAGGGGTTTTCCCTGCTTTCCTCCCTAATGAGGCAAGTTGTGTTCAGGTTAAGGCATGCTGAATTTGAAATGACAACCCAAGTTGAGATATCCAGAAACAAATACCATGAGTTAAGAAAGAAGCCACACTGATATTAAGAAATGAGATTTATTGCCTTCATGTGAGAAGGGATGTGGCTATAACAGACAGGCCACTCTGGGCTCCCCTGGATGCAAGCCCAGGGACAGCAGAGCCCCAGGCTTGGAAACCAACACGCACACACCTGGGGGGAGTCCCAGGGACTTCTGATCTGATGAAGGGAGATCCTGGGCAGGATGTGAGAAACCTGAGCACCCTCTGTTTGGATGGACAAAGTTGTTGGCATCAAACTCTGGTCAGGAAGAATCAATCTGAGAAGAAAGAAGGATAGAGGAAAGCTCTCAGAAAGACCCCCTCCTCCTCAAAGGCCTTGCTCAGCCTGCCTGGAGCATACCCTGAAGAGGCTGATCTCTCCTTGTTTCCAAATCATCTCCAAGTACCTTTTCTACAGCTCCCCGCTTCACTCCTCTCCCACTGTAAGCCATTCTTGTGACCTGTAATTGCGTGTGTGTAACTAGGTCCCCAACTGGGAGGATGGTGTTGGATACAGGTCCCATTCCCATATGTTCCCCTATACCACAAACCAGTCTTGACACATGCACGCATGTATCACTGTATCTGGCTCCCATGGCTCACCCACCCCTCTAGATGACATACCATCTGAGCAAGGCCTCCGGAAGTAGATGATGAGGATGATGCCCACAATGATGCCCAGAATACCTAGGCCAAAGGCCACACCACACAGCACATTCTCCAGAAGATCTGAGGGCAGTGCATTCTCAGGTACTGGAGAAGAGAAAGTAGATCAGCCCAGGGACCTGGTTAGGGAGCCTCCCATCCAGGGGAATGATTTGGGTGTCTGGGATGACAAGGGACAAACTGAGGCATGGAAAATTAAAGTTGGCTTAGAGTAAGAATGGACAAAATAAGGTCCAAATAGACACAGAAATTCCCTTCCATGGGTTTATCCCCTTTTCCCCCCCAAAGGGCCAGACTTCCAGGGAGAAGGACCTCACCCCAATAAGCAATTGCTGTGTAGCGGTCAATTTCATGAGTCACAATGCAGGAGAAAACGTCATAGGGTTCTGGTGTGAAGTTTAAGTAAGAAAAGGCCTGGAAACTGAGTCCATCGACAGCTGACACGAAAGTAGGTCCAATTCCTTCCACAGGGACAGAATGATGCTGCCAATTCACCGTCAGCATGGGTGGGAAGAGATTACTGATGAAACAGACCAGTGTGTTGGGTTTGCCAAACTCCAGGGGCTTCATTGTGAACACCTCAGCGATAGGGAACCCTGGTGGGGGGATTGAGATATGAGGGAAAGCAGAGACTAGTTGAGATGATACTTCTGTATTTGGAAGGGCATGATATTTGGATGTCAGGGCAGAGAACTCAGTAGGTCAGGATATGGGAGATGGAGATGAGGAAGGTGCTACGGCTCCAAGGGAGGTCTTCCATGCAAGAACCACAGCTAGACCTAAAAGCTGAGACAGATCCAGGCCACACACACCCCCCCCCCCCCCCGGACTTCCTGCAGTACTTCCTATCTAGAGCTCATACTGCGGTCTAATCGTACAGTGTTTTTTCATTAAAACATAGGCGCTTCATCAGATATTTCTATTTTCCCCTTCCATCTTGCTGGGCATAGTAACACAAGTGCTGTTATTCAGCAGGTATCAATTGGTACCTGTGAAATTCATCAAGTTCAATAGTTTTAAATGCCTATTGCATGCTAGGCACTTGTCTTCTGCCCACAAAAAAACTCAGGGAGCAGATCAAAGTTGGTGGAAAAAATAAGGCAATGAGGAGAACCAAAAGGCATTAGATATGTAGAGCATATATGAAGGGGAATCTTGCAGTGTACAGATCAATCAATGAGGTTAGGAATGTGCCCTCCCCCCTTCACTCCCTGAAAATTCTCCTGACCTCTGGATACTGGGATTTTCCCATAAAGTTGTGGGCCTATTTGCTGGATCATTGTCTGGCAGAACTCTCTGTCAAATAAAATGGCAGAGGTATCTCTCTGATCCTTAGCCCATTCAGCAAATTCAGGCAGGCGAGGCACTCGAATGTTCTTGGAAAAGTCGAAGGAGAAAAGCTGGTCTTCATCATAGGTCTCAGAGAGTTCCACGCTGGGGCTCCCATCCTGGCAGAACACTGTGTGTAGGAACGTGTGATTTTGGAGGTCATCCCGCCACACTGAAGCAGCAGCTGCAAAGGAGACAAGGCGAGGTTCTGGGAGCGGGGGAGCCTCCTTCTCTTTAACTCCCAACATTTCTTCAGTCACTTGACTGGCATCAGGCCTCTCTGAAAATGTCTTCCTCTCCTTCAGCCCTCTAGACCTCCCAATTACAGGACTGAGGGAAATGATCCCATAACTGCAGAAAATAACCCCTCTTCTTTGAAACTCTTGGCAGGAATCCACCAGTCAGCAGGAATCACCTGATGCGCAGAATAATAGACTTCTGGAGGAAGAGGGATCTTTGAGATTATTCTCCCATTCTGCCCTTTCCTCTATCAAGCAGTAAACTAAGGACCAAAAAGTTGAGATGTTTCAAGAATCACAAGGTAAGTTAATGACAGAAAGCAGAGTAGAATCCTGAGTGAACTGAAAATAGCATTCACTTTGTTCAAATCCCAGCTCTACCACTTTCCAATGCTGTGCACTTGCACAAATAAATCTCGGAGTCCTACTTTCTTCATTTGTACAAGAGAGAATAATCCCTGTTTCAAGAGATTGTCTTAAATGGAACATGTAAAACACCTCTGACATTGTTTACCATCTATATCATCACAATTCCCCTACTGTTTACAATATCTCTTAAGGCTGTCCCCCATTTACAATGCCCGAGGCTCTTCCTCATGCTCTGGGTGGGCTCCCTAGGCTTTAATACCATCAGGATGGAAGTAAAGGTAGGTACCATCTTACCTTCAGAGACGACCCAGGAATGGGGCAGCAGCCACAGAAGTCGCAGCAGTTGTAGAAGCGTAGCTCCTTGGTTCTGCTCATGACCCATATCTACACACCACACAATAGTGGAAGCTACCAACCCAGCGGACCCAGGTCCTCCAACTCCCTACCCCAAAGGGTAGCCTTAGATCATGTTTCTCCAGCTCATTTCCAATAGTTGCCCTTGTTGTTTTGTCTAAACCAATCAAGGAAGTGTAAGGTCTAACATCATCAGTCACTGGGGAGAGACCTGGGGCCAGCAATCCCTGACGACTTGACTCTTTTTTTTTTTTTTGAATCGGCGTCTCACTCCGTCGCCCAGGCTGGAGTGCAGTGGCCCGCTCACCGCCACCCCAGCGTCTACCTGCTGGGCTCAGGCGATCCTTCCACCTACAGGAGCGCGGCCACGCCTGGCTAATTTTTTGATTTATTGTAGAGACAAGGTCTCACTAAGTTGTCCGAACTGGTCTCGAACCCCTCAGCTCAGGCAATACTCTCGCCTCGGCCTCCCAAAGTGCTGGGATTACAGACTTAAGTCACCGCGCCTGGCCAAGATTTGGCTCTTTAACTGGGCCACACTGTGGCCTGTAACTAGGCTGGGAACGCCAGCAGAGGAATGTCTGCCTCCTGATGGAGTTCCCTCTTCAGTCTGAAGCTGTCAGCCTCCGCCCCTAAGCGCACCATCTGGCTGTTCAGAGCAGTGCCGCCTCCTGGCAGAATGCAGCCCTGGGGAAGCGCATCTTCCCACAGCCGCCTCCCAGGACTCTTCAGACCCTGCCTCCTCCTCCTTCCTCTTCCTCATGAAGGTTATTCTCCTTCGGGAATTAACTCTAATTCATTCTGCAGACATATTTGGGGGAACCCAAAAAAACCTGGTATTATATTTTGGAGGTCGGGTCCTTAGTAATACAGGCTTCCCCCACTAGATAAGTGTTCTAGGAACCCATTGGCATCAGTGTACCAGCTAGGGTTGTTGTGAGAGGCTGCGTTCAGCTTCAGTGAATTTTTGGAGATTCAACACGTTTCCCCATTTTATGATGGGTGATATACATGAACAACCACTTCGTGCTGAGTGTTCAGCATGACCCCTGTGCCCCACCCTTCCCTATTCACCGGATCTCACCCCGAGAAACTTTTTTTTCTTTTTCCCAGGATTAAAAAAATCCTCAAAGGGAAACGTTTTGCCGATGTGGAAGAGATGAAACAAAAAATGGCAGAAGCACTAAAAGGCATCAAAATTGAGTTTAAAAAACTGTTGTGAGCAGTGGAAAAAGCGTCTCGATTCAGTGTATTGCATCAAACATAAAGTCCTTTGAAGGTGAATGAAGTTTAAATGTGTAAGAATAAATACATAGTTTTTGAGAAATAAATTCCATTTTTTTATGGCCCCCCTCATATATTGAAATTGTAATAAGTGCTAGGTATTGGACCCAGTGCTAGAAATACAAAGACGAATAAGGCATATTCTTGCCTCCATAGAGCTTAGTCTCTAGTGGGAGGGGGGGTGTCAATGAATAAATAATTACAAAACAATGTAATGTATTCAAATAAGAATGTGCCAAGTATTTTGGAAGTAGCAGTAATTTTATGAGGCTGGGGAATAAGTAACAGTCAGTCAGACTCCTAAGAATGTTGAAGGAAAAACAATTTGACCTGCAGAACATGAAGGAAAAGAAAAACATTCCAGGGCAAGGAGTAGGCAGATGTGTGGAGATCAAAGGCATCCAGAGCTCCCCTTTGGAGACTCTCATGTACTAGTTGATGTGAATGTGGTGAAGGTTGCTCATGTGTTTCTATGTGGTAATAAGGAGTAAAGGGGTAGGGGTAGAGGGGTGTCATGATGAGCTCAAAATTGAGGCAAGAGCCAGATCATGGTCCTGTTATGCCAAAAGGAGGGTTTTGCTGTTACTTAGTAAAAGACAGAGATATTAAAACTGAGGAATAGCCGGGCTTGGTGGCTCAGCCTGTAATCCCGCGCCTTTGGGAGGCTGAGGTGAATGGATTTCCTGAGCCCACGGGTTCGAGACCCGCCTGGGCAGCAAGACCTCATCTCCACAATAAATCAAAAAATCTGCTGGACATGGTAGCGCATGCCTGTAATTCCAGCTACTTGGAAGGCTGAGGCGGAAGGATTGCCGGAGCCCAGCCGGTCGAGGCTGCGGTGGCCAGGAGCAGCCACTGCACTCCAGTCTGGGTGACAGAGTGAGACTCCAACTCAAAAAAAAAACCCCCAAAAAACCTGAGGAATGACACAATTATTTTGGCATTTTAGAAAAATTGTTCTAATTGATATTGCAAACAATGAACTAGAGCTTGGAAGAATTGAGGCAAAACTGCCGGTCAAGAGTCTATAACATATTAAATCAAGATTAAAAAGTGGCAAACACACCTGCACACACATCTCCCTCTTGTAGCAATAAAGCAATAATTTAAGTGAGAGATAATAAGTGCCTGAATTAAGTCATAATCAGAAGAGATGAAGAAGATAGACTATTGAGATAATTAGGAAGTAGACTCCAAAGGGTTTGGCTACCAATTAGATGTGGGAGGGAGGAAATGGAGCCAAGGATAACTCCTAGGCTTCTAACATGGGTGGGTGGGTGGCCAGTGATAAACTGAGTTGAAGCAGAAAAGAATGCCACAGGAGCAGGTTAAAAGAGAATGAGTTTGATTTTGTACATGTTGGATTTGAAATGCTGGTGGAACAGCCAGCTGAAGCTGTGCAGGGACAGTGAAGTGTGTGGGTGTGGGTATGGATCCAGATATGGGCTGAAGAACACTGTTTGAGAGTCATCAGCACAGTCGAAGCAGAGGCCAGGGATAAGATCACCCAAATACACTGTGCAGAAGGAGCAGGAAGTGAAACAAGAACATAAGTATACATGGGTTCAAGCACCAAACTTCCTATCGGTTATCCAGGATACAGGCAGGAACATATAACCACTCTAGGTATGTTAGACAGAGAAAATTTAATAAAATGAATTGATTACAAGGTGCTAAAGGGCAAGAAATACAAAAAGTAGGATGGTCCTAACTGCGTAAATTTTTAAAAAGTTAATATTTGGAAATCAGAAGCTGCCATTGACCTTGAGGTGGAATTTGTAATCTATGCCTGCTACTGTCCTGTGGAAGACACTGTCATAGTTCTGATCTACTAAAAAGGTGCCACTTCTATTAAGGCTACTTAATAGTAGCCTTAGGCACTTCTGCCCAGGAGGCTAGAGTCCATGGTCACCTATCTTTCCTGCTGCTACATCTACCAGCAATTACTAGCAAATGTGACCCTGTTAGAGGCTAAAGCAGGAAGCTTCTCAGTTTCTCCTGCCTTCTGATGTCTCACCAGTGCCTCCTGTTGGTAGAATCTAACAGGAAGCCAGTTGTCCTGGCTAGGAAATAAGTACCTGACTGACTCCAAGGCTGAGCAGTTAAATAAACAATACGGGAGGGTAGGTGTGGCACTGAGACAATAGATAATAACCTGTATACTGACACACCCTAATTTGTAAGAATCTGGTGGCACCAGAAGCATCAAGAGAGTAAGAGAAGAACAAGGAGGAAGCAGATGAGAGAAATAAGGAGAGGTGATCCATGAAGGAGGGCAAGGCCAGCATTTCTGAATACTACTCAAAAATTGAGGAAGAACTGAAAATTGTCCTTAGATTTGGTGATTATGAGATGGCTGACAAATTTATTGAGAGCAGTTTCAGTGTTGTAGTGGGAGTTGACTCCAGATTGTGGTGGGCTAAAAAGTAAGTGGGAGGTGAGGAAGAAACTGTCAGTGTATATGCTTCAAGTTTGATAGAGAAAAGAAAGACAGAAGGGGTGGGGGAAGAGGCAGTGAGAAAGCCCTAATGTAGCAATTAAATAATATGAGAAATCAATCTATGTGAATATGGTCTATCAGTGTTTCTGAGGCTTGATATTGAAAATTGATATCCTTTCCTTTTGTTTTTTTTTTAGGAAGGCTGGAGTGTAGTGGCTAGTCACAGGTGCAGTCATAGCTTACTGCAAACTTGAACACTTGGGTTCAAATGATCCTCCTTCCTCACCCTCCTAAGTAGCTGGGATCACAGACACAAGACACTTCACCTGGCTTTATACCCCCTTTTAGTAAAGAAACAACATCAGTGATAACAGCAAAAAGTAAAACCCCAAACAACCCCATCCCATGACCTCCTAGATATTCTGCAATAGCAACATGTATGTCTGTGTATGTGTCTGTGTGGTGGAGACAGGGTGCCAGGGAAGTGGTAGGGCTTAGAAATCATTGTTAACACTCCAAAATACAAAAGAACATTCTCCCAGTGTCCCAACCTTTGTGAACTAACCCATCAGTGGTTCTGGCGATGGGAAGATTCAGGCCCCTTACAACAGTAGAAAAGAAGTTTATGAAACTACAAGGACTGAAGGGGGAGATATATGTCACACAGCCCTCTAGAGTTCAAACCAGGGACCAACAAGCTTTTCTGTAAAGAGCCAGATAAATATTTTAGGCATTGTGGGCTACCAGATCTGTCATGAGTGCTCAACTGTGGCATGAAAGCCTCCATAGGCAATATGTAAATGAAAGAGCATGGCTGTGTTCCTAGTTTCCTCCCACTTCTCAAGCAGCTCCTTCTCAGTCTTCTTCATAGACTCTCTTCTTTCAGCTACGCTTTAAATATCGGTGTTCCCCAGAGTTTTGTCCTCAGCCCTCTTTTTATTTATGGACACTAAAATTCTAATTTCATGTAATATTCATGTGTCACAAAATCTTTTTTTGCTTTTTGTCCCCCAACCATTTAAAAATGTGAAGACCATTCTTAGCTCTTAGACCATTTAAAAACAGGTGGTGGGCAAGAATTTGCTCACAGCCCATAGTCTGCTGAATGATGTTCTATGCATGTGGTCAGAATTGGGAATGAAAACCCCAAATAAATCCACCCTTCAAAGAAGAGCCCCAGTTCCCCTTATTATTGGGATGGCATGCAGTTAGTTAATCAGCACACTGTTACACCAGATTATTCAGAGGGAGATCTGGGGCTTAAGAGCAAGAGAAAGTGGACTGAATGGGAAGGTTTTAGAATAGGTATAGCAGACACTGCAATTACTTTGAGTGAAAGGAACAAGGAAAAGGGATCCAAGTTCTCCAGAGAGCAGAGTATGGAGAAGACCAGAGAGGAGAAACAGAATTACCCTTCACCAAGACTATGGCAAGACATTAACTCCTTTCTCCCCTTCCATTATCCCGGTATTAATGGTAACAATTTCAAACATTTTTTTTTTTTTTTTTGAGTTGGAGTCTCACTCTGTCGCCCAGACTGGAGTGCAGTGGCTGCTCCCAGCCACCGCAGCCTCGACCTGCTGGGCTCCGGTGATCCTTCCACCTCAGCCTT
>NW_007256124.1:12490-15265 GCF_000164805.1 Carlito syrichta | reverse complement strand
AAGTTGCCCAGGCGGGTCTCGAACCCGCGGGCTCAGGCAATCCACTCACCTCAGCCTCCCAAAGTGCTGGGATTACAGACTGAGCCACAGAGCCCGGCCAAGTTCAAACATTTATAACTACTCCTCCCTCTATGTAATCCTTCCTCCTGCCAGGACCTCCCAACCAACTCCATTACCAATATCTCAGGAATAGTCTCTAATCAGTTTGGGTAAGTAGTAATTATGAGCAAGAGAAGAGCAAGCAGCCACTTCTACACCATAGTTCATAGTCTACTTTGTCATTAGCTATGAATGCCTCTGAAAATAATGGTGTAGCACCTGTAAATCCAAAAGGTCCTGGCTTTGTAACACTCGGTTCTTCCATCCCTTTTGAGTACTGCCCCATTTTTTCCCCCTGGCAGAGTCAAATTTCTTGGAAAAAATCATGGGCAACGGTGGCCCCACTTTCATATTTGCCATTTAATCTTTAATGCTGAACAATGAAATTGTTCACCAATACTTCTGTTATTAAATCAAATGAACTCCTTGCGGTCTCTGCAACATCTGACACTGTTGGCCATACCCCCTCTTCTAAATTGGTCTAATTTTTGGCATCCCTGATGGCACTCTCTCCTAGATTTTTCCTCCTACTTCTCTGGCATTCCCTTTTTGGTCTCCTTTGGGGACTTCTTTCTTTCAGCTACCACTTTAAGTATTGGTGTTCCCTAGAGTTCTGTCCTTAACCTTTATTCTGTCCTTAACCTTTATTCTTCTTACACTATACACTTGCCCTGGATAGTACCATTTACTCCCATGTCTTCAGTTACCACCCACTTGCTAATGTCTTCCAAGTTCACCTCTTCAGTTCAGATCCTACTCTGAGCTCTATATCACCCATATGCCTAGCTGTCTCGGGTCATGTCCACTTGGATGTTGTGCAACAGCAGTTCTCCAACTGTACTCTCCACAAGATAACAGTGTTCTTCAAGAAATAACTAATTTCCTTTGGATCTATGACTTTTAAAAGTTTATTTTCATTTATTTATTTATTTTGAAAGCAGGATTTATCGAGAGGACAGAAAAGCTCCCACAGTGGGAGGGGACCCAAGGAAGTTGCCTGTTTTCTTTTTTTAAAAAACTTTATTATGAAAAATTTCAAGCATACACAGAGGAGAAGAATCTAATAAATACCGAAGTACTCTCATCAATTTCAAAATATTTCAACATTTTAACATTTTCCATACTTGTTTGATCTATTCTCTTGTTCTGCACACTTTTTTTTCTGGAGTATTTTAAACAAATTCTGTCACTACATTTTACCAGTAAATACTTCTAAGTGTATCTATGATAGATAATAGCCTTTCTTTTAACATATATAATACTATCACTACAACCAACAAACTTGAAAATAATTGCTTAGCTTTGTTTAATCCAATCAGTGCATTTCTTCCAATTATCTAAAAAATGTCTAAATACCTTTCTTTCTAAGAGAGTAAATTTTAAAATAAAAAGCAGTGTCTTATAATTTTCTAACTGTGCCTTTGGTTAAAAAAATTGGTGGGCTTTCGATTTTATACTATGTCTCATAAACCTGTTGATGGTTCAATAATGAATTCTAAGCATTCTACAGGACAATAGTTTAGGAATTGCCACCCAGAATGCATCTCTATCTCAAAATTTACAAAACTAAACTCATCACCTTCCCTTCCCAATTTCTTCCAATTCCTATATTAAGATCTCAGTAAATAATGAGATTGTCCACTCAATCACCTGAGCTACAAATACAGAAGTCATCCTTGACAATTTCATCTTCCTCAAACCGTCCCATCCAAATGTTCTATCAATAATACCTCTCTAATCACTCTTGAACCTGTCCTTCCTTTTCTTTCTATTCCCACTGGTCTAGGCTCAAATGGTTTGGTTTATTTCCGGGATTATTGCAAGTTTCTTATAATTGATCTATCTCCAGTCTTATCATTTTCCACAGTGCTGCCAAAAGGTTCTGTTCCTTTGATCATATTTATACTTTTTGCATGAAAACCTTCAATGATTCTCCATCATTTGCTTTCCTGTCATGACCTTTTATGATCTGAACCCTACTTATCTACTTCTATCTGTTCTTTGAAATAAAATCTCCCCTCTCTCAGAAAGCCTTCTTTGAATCCAAAGTTGAGATCAGTGGCCTCTTAAGTATGTTTCCACGGCATGCTGTGCCTGCCATTATCATATTTTTACTGTATCATTATCTTCTATTTATATGTCTGCTTCACAGTTACCTTACCTCCACTGTAAGGTCCCTAAGGGATCATTTTCTTTTGTACATCTACCAAGAAGGCTCACCAACAAGTGACCACTCACTTGATTAACAAATGGGCTGTTGGTCACTGAAGGTGTTGAAGCTGAGACTGGAAGTATGAGATGGTGATGGATTGTGCCTTCTGATACAGGTATTTCAACAGTAAATCTTATCAGGCATGTCAATGGATCATTCTACTTCCACCTCTACTGCCTTTCCTTGCATCCCACCACCCTTCCCAATCCATTCTAGGCCCTTTCCAAGCTCCTTGCCAACTACAATTTTCTTCCTACTCCTTGCCATGTCTTACTTCAGAAAGCAAACCTAGCCATCCAGCTCCCACATTTACCCTCATTCCCAGCTCCATGTATCCTTCCATATCCATATTTATCCTTACCTTTTAGCCACATTACTATGATGTAGCAATCCTCACAAGGTGGACTCTATTACTCTCATTATATATATATATTTTTTTTTTTTCTTTTTTTTTTTTTTTTTTT
>NW_007256124.1:8457-12333 GCF_000164805.1 Carlito syrichta | reverse complement strand
CAGCCTCCCAAAGTGCAGGATTACAGGCTGAGCCACCGAGCCCAGCTTACTCACATTATATAAATAAGAAAACAAGCCAGGCTCAGTGGCTCAGCCTGCAATCCCAGCGCTTTGGAAGGCTGAGGTGAGTGGATTGTCTGAGCCTGCGGGTTCGAGACCCTCCTGGGCAACTTGGCGAGATCCCATCTCTACAATAAATCAAAAAATTAGCCAGGCCTGGCAGCGCGCACCTGTAGTTCCAGCTACTTGGAAGGCTGAGGTGGAAGGATCACCGGAGCCCAGCAGGTCGAGGCTGTGGTGGCCAGGAGCGGCCACTGTACTCCAGTCTGGGTGACAGAGTGAGACTCCAGCTCAAGAAAAAAAAAAAGAAAGAAAGAAAGAAAGAAAACAATGGCTCAAAAAGGTTCACTGATGTATTTATTTAGCAAATATTTACTGGCCACATTCTATGTGCCTGGTAGTATACTGTGCATCAGACACATGCTATCATCAAACTTAAAGTCTAATGAAAATAAAAACACATTAAACAAATAAATATACAAATATATAAAAACAAATTGTAAAAGGTACTATAAAGGAAAGGAATTGAGATCCATAAGAGAGACTAACTGGAGTGGGGAACCTAGCAATACTGACATGTGATCTGAAGGGAAATAGGAGTTAGCCAGGTGAAGAATGGGAGGCAGAGCATTCCAGCAGAGGGAACAGCATAGGCGAGCCCCTGAGGAAAGCAATGGGCTGGTTCAAGGAAATGAAGGAAGACCAGTGTGACTAGAACATAATTAGAGAGTAGGAGAGGACAGCAGATGAGGCCAGAGGAAAGCAGAGGTAAGACCATGTGAGACTTAAGGACCACAGTGAGACGTTTAGGTTCTCTTCTGAGTGCAACTAACTTTGATGCCATAACTACCTTATTTCTTCTCTTGGATGCATGCTAGGTTTCTAACTGACCCATCTCCAGTCTCTCTAAAGTCACTCTACGGTAGTCAAATAAATAAAATAAATCCTACAACTAAATCTTCCTACAAAGGTCTCTCTTCCCTTACCTCTCAAAAAACATAAATAACTGTCTCCTTTCTACTGTGCTCATTTTCAATGACTTGACCTGGGGTTTCAGGTCTCCCATATTCTGGATTCTAGTCCAGAGTACGGATTAAATAAATCCAAAGGGCTGGGCATGATGGCTTATACCTATAATCCCAGCACTTTGGGAGGCTGAGGTGGGAGGATTGCTTGAGCCCAGGAGTTCGAGACCAGACTGGGAAAGATAGGGAGACTTCATCTCTAAAAATAAAAAATTAGTTGGGTGTGGTGGTGCACACCTATAGTCTCAGTTACTCAGCAGGCTGAGGTAGGAGGATCACTTAAGCCTAGAAGTTGGAAGCTACAGTGAGCCATAAACATGCCATTGTACTCCAGCCTGAAACCAAGTGAGATCCTGTCACTAAAAATAAAATACAATGAAAATAAATTCAATAAATATTCCTATGGTCGGGCTCGGTGGCTCAGCCTGTAATCCCAGCACTTTGGGAGGCCAAGGCGAGTAGATTGCCTGAACCCGCGGGTTCAAGACCCGCCTGGGCAACTTGGTGAGACCTCGTCTCTACAATAAATCAAAAACTTGCTGGATGTGGTAGCGCATGCCTGTGGTTCCAGCTACCTGGAAGGCTGAGGCGGAAGGATCGCCGGAGTCCAGCAGGTTGAGGCTGCGGTGACCAGGAGCGGCCACTGCACTCCAGTCTGGGCAACAGAGTGAGACTCCAACTCAAAAATATATATATATATATATATATTCCTATGAAGATAGTTCTTACATCCTCTCTAAAAAAATTTAAATAGCTCTCTCCTTTCTTTTATGTTTAGTCTTACTTGGTATAAGTTTTCAGATCCCTCATACTCTGTATTCTACTCTCAGACTGAAATTGCTGTCCAATGCCAGTAATGACCTTCAATTACCAACCCAGTGAGTTTTTCCCCCTTCACACCTATCTACATGGTTTCACTTCCTCATTCAAGCAAAACAGGAGTTTTCAACCTGCAGTCTACATACCACAGAATTCAGAGGTCCAATACTAGCCAGAGCAATTAGGCAACAGAGAGAAATAAAGAACATCCCAATCGGAAAGGGGGAAGTCAAACTGTCCTGTTTGTAGACAACTGATTTTATATATAGGAAACACTAAAAGTTCCACACAAAAAACTCTTAGAACTGATAAACAAATTCAGCAAAGTTGCAGGATATGAAATTAACATTAAAAATCAGTGGCATTTTTAGACACCAACAATAAACTAGTGGAAGAAGAAATCAAGAAAGTAATCTCATCCATAAGAGCTACAAAAAATAAAATAAAACACCTAGGAATAAATTTAACTAACGAAGTGAAAGAACTCCACAAGGAAAACTATAATACACTGATGAAATAAGTTGAAGAATTTTAAAAAAGGAAAGATATTTCATATTCATGAATTGGAAGAATTAATACTGTGAAAATGACTATATTACCAAAAGCGACCAACAGATTCATTGCAATTCCTATCAAAATACCAATGAGATTCTTTACAGAAATGAAAAAAAATCCTAAAATCCATATGTAACCAAAGAAGACCCCAATAGGTCAAAGCAATCCTGAGCAAAAAGAACCAACCTGGAGGCATCACACTATATGACTTCAGAATATACTACAAAGCTATAGTAATGAAAAGAGCATGGTACTGGCTGGCATAAAAAGAGATATATAGACCAATGAATAATATAGAGAACACAGAAATAAATACCTGTTTTCAGTAAAATACTTTTTGACAAAGGTGCCAAGAACATTCAATGAGGAAAGGACAATCTCTTCAATAGATGGTGCTGGAAGATTCCCCCTACATTCTCTCCCATCCATCCCTTCACATCCTCTGTCTCCTGTCCATCTCCCCCATATCCTCCCATCCATTCTTCCTATAGTCCTCTTCCCATACATTCCCCTCATCTAAAATAAACAAATAAGTAAATAAAGCTGGAAAAACTGGATAGCCGTATGCAGAAAAATACAACTAGATCCTATCTCTCATCATATATAAAAATCAAATAAAAAGTAGATTAAAGATTTAAATGGAAGACCTGCAATTATAAAACTACTATAAGAAGACATTAGAGAGAGCAATTCAGGTCCCCTCCTGCTGTGGAGGTTTTCTGTCTTCTTAATAAATCTTACTTTCTCACTTTCCAGTCATCTGTGTTCCTAAAAAAAAAAAAAAAAAAAAAATTAGAGAAACACTTAGGACTTTGGTCTGAGCAAAGATTTTTGTGTAAGACTTCAAAAGCACAGGCAACAAAAGCAAAAACAGACACATGGGATTACATCAAGCTAAAAAGAGACAATCTACAGAATAGGAAAATATATTTGCAAACTATTTATCTGACAAGTGATTAATAACCAGAATATGCAAGCAACTCAAACAACTCAACGGCAAAATAAATAAATAATTCCATTTAAAAATGGGCAAATGATCTGACCAGACACTTCTCAAAAGACATACAAATAGCCAACACACATATGAAAAAATGCTCACTATCATTAATCATCAGGGAAATGCAAATCAAAAACACAATGAGATGTCATCACACCCTAGTTAAAATGGCTATTATCAAGAAGATAAAAATAATAGATGCTAGTGAGGATTCAGAGAAAGGAAAATGCTCATAGACTGCTATTGGAAATGTAAATTAGTACAGCCACTATGAAAAACAGTATACAAGTCCCTCAAAAACTAAAAATAAGCCGGGCTCTGTGGCTCAGCCTGTAATCCCGCGCCTTTGGAAGGCTGAGGTGAGTGGATTGCCTGAGCCCACGGGTTCGAGACCCGCCTGGGCAACTTAGCGAGACCTCA
>NW_007256124.1:2632-8415 GCF_000164805.1 Carlito syrichta | reverse complement strand
GCAGGTCGAGGCTGCGGTGGCCGGGAGCGGCCACTGCACTCCAGTCTGGGTGACAGAGTGAGACTTCGACTCAAAAAAAAAAAAAAAACTAAACTAAAAATAGATTTACTCTATGATCCATCAATCCAATTGCAAGGTATATATCCAAAAGAAAAAAAATCAGTACATCGAAGAGATATCTGCATGCCCGTGTTTGTTGCAGCACTACTTACAACAGCAAAGACATGGAATCATCCTAAATGCCCATCAATGAGTAAATAGATAAAGAAGATGTGATACATACACATATACACACACACACACACACACACACACACACACAATGGAATACTATTCAGCCATAAAAAGAATAAAATTTTGTCATTTTGAGCAACATGGATAGAAGTGGAAGTCATTATGTCAAGTGAAATAAGCCAGGCACAGAAAGAAAATATCACATGTTTTCACTCATATGTGGGAGCTCTAAAAGTTGATCTCAGGTCAGGCATGGTGATAACACCTGTAATCCCAGCAGTTTGGGAGTCTGAAGTGGGAGGATCCTTTGAGGCCAGGAGTTCGAGACCAGCTGGGCAGCATAGTGAAACTCCATGTCTATATAAACAACAACAGTAACAACAACAATAAAAGCTGACCTCATGGAGGTGGAGAGTAGAATTAGAATGATGGTTATCAGAGGCTAGGAAATGTGGGTGGGGGATAAAGAAAGATTCATAAAGGCAACAAAAATATAGTTAGATAGAAGGAATAAGTTCTAGTACTCAATAGCACAGCAGGGTAACTATAGTTAACATTAATTTACTATATTATTTCAAAACAGCTAGAAGAGAAGATTTGAAATATTTCTGCTACAAAGAAATTATAAATGTTTGAGGTGATGAATATCTTAATAACCCTGATTTTATAATTATATATTATATGTGTGTATCAAAATACCACATATACCCCATAAATAAGCACAATTATTACGTGTCAATAAAAATGTTTTTAATTTAAAAAATTCAGAGATCTGAACTTGGACGGAATTTTTTTAAAGTCATCTTTATTTTCAATAAATAACAAATTTAATTTTATGAATATAAAACATAAATATAGAATTTAATGTTTATGAATATCGAATTTAGTCTTCTAAATATAGAAAAGATTTGTACTAGCAGTACCTGTAATATTGTCATCAATAGAAAACATCAATTAACATTTTCATATCACATTATAGTTGTTATAGAAATCTCAAAATAATTCTTTTTTCAACAATGGGAGTTGTTAAATCCAGTAAATCATGCTATTTAATGTATCAGTAAAGAAACACTGTATTGTATTAATACAGAAACACATACTACTAGTTCATCACACATTCTGTAACTACAGTAGTCCCCCACTTATCCACAGGAGATAGGTTGCAAGAATCTTAGTGGATGGTTGAGACCAAGAATGTTACTGAACCTTATATATACATACTATGGTTTTTCCTACACATAGATGCCTATGATAAAGTTTAATTTAAATATCAGGCACAGGAAAAGATTAACAATAATAATTATAATAAAATGGAACAATTATAATAATATATTGTAATGAAAGTTATGTGAATGTGGTCTCTCTCTCTCTCTCTCAATATCTTATTGTACTTATTTTCAAACTGGGGTTGACCTTGGATAACTGAAACCACAGAAAAGTGAAACTGTAGATAAAGGGGACTGTTGTATTTTGATAATCATAGTTTATATTTTATATTATGCATTTACAAATATTATTGTCAGTAAAAGTCCAAAGGTTTCATCAAACTGCCAAAAAAAGTCCAAGGCACAAAAAAGCTTGAGAACTCAAAATTTAGTCATTCATTCAATAGGCATGAAATCCTCACTGAAACCATCTCTGGTTCTAGCTTCCTCGAATTATGTTGCTCTTTGTCTGGTGCTCTTCCATTGGTGCCACTTCCTATTCTTGTTTTCTAAATGAGGATCTAATCCATAACTTAATCCTTGACCCTAAACTAAATTCTGTTTTATACTTTCTCCCTTATAAATCTCTCTACTTTTATGGCTGATTCAAACATCACCTCAAAGTCTCTGCAAGATGAAAGGAGAATAATAATAAAAAAAGATGACTCAAATAGACTTTCCCTAATATTTTTTTTTCCAGTTTCAATCCTGGATCTTTAACTCCCTACTGTGCCTAGCAGCCAGGATAACACACCATCCAGAGGCAGCTAAGTTCAAATCCCAGCTCTGCTACTTATCAAAAGTGCAACCTTATGAAAATTATTTAACATCTGCTATGGTTTGATTGCCCCCTCCAAACTCATACTGAAGTTCATTGCCATTTTGATGGTATTAAGAAGCAGTATCTTTATGAGGTAATTAGTCATGAGGGAATAGATTAGTGCTGTTATTGTGGAAGTGGCTTCCCAATAAAAAGGATAAGTTCTGGCCCCCATTCTCTGTCTCATGTGCCCATCTGCCCTTCCACCATGGTATAATGCAGCACAAGGCTCTTGCCAGATGCCAATGCCATGCTCTTAGACTTCACAGCCTCCAGAACCGTGAGCCCAATTAACTTGTATGATTTATAAATTACCTACTCTGTGGTATTCTGTTATAAGCAGCAGAAAACAGACTAAGACATCTCTTGCTTCAGTTGTATCATTTGAAAAATGTAGGGTGATAAAAGTAGTATCAACTTTACAGGGTAACATGAATTAAAAGAGTTAATATGCATAAAGCACTTATAACAGTACCTGACACATTTTAAGTACTCAATAAATGTTAGCTATCATCAATCATATCTCCTTCTAACCTCGGACATTTTTATTTGAAGTTTATAAAGACATACAGTGCTAACTACGAAGACAGAAATCCTATCTAACAACAGAATTCCTATCATACAACAGAATTCCAATCAAGTCATTGTTCAAACTTTTAGTGGCTCCCCACCAGATCCAAACAGCACTAGAAACCCTCCATAATGTGGCCTCCACAAATACATTTACCTTCCAGTTTTCTGTTCTGCGCTACTTCTTGTAGCTCATGTTCTGGCTAGAATGAACCATACTGCTATCTGTGAAAATAACCTGTGCTGTTCTGCTTCCGTCTTTCCTCGCACCATTCCAATGTCTCAGATATGTACCTAAAGGCAAGATTATTCCCCAATACTATAGGTGGTATCCATAATCCATATACATTGCAATCTTACCTAAGTTACATATTTACTTAGGCATCAATTCACTTCAGCATTTGCTCAATTAGTGAGCACCTCATATTGGCCAGGTACCATGCCAGGACTTTGAATAAATAAATATTATATATACATATATATATGTGTATATATATACATATGTACATATATGTGTGTGTGTGTGTGTGTGTGTGTATATATATATATATATATAAATTAAAAAAGGAATACAACTTGGCCCTGCTCTCAAGATCAAAATCCAGCAGTGGAGAAAGAAACATGTAATCATATAAATGCTATTCACTGTGGAAAGTATGATCACAAGAGGAAGGGACACCAAAGAATGAGCAGTTTGGGAGGTAAGAGGAAGATTTTCAGAGATGTTGCTATTTGGGCTCAGATAAACTGAGGAAAAGTCAATTAGAGAATGCACATGTGTAAACACAGAGGCATGAAACAAAATGATGTGTCTGGGAAATAGTTCTGTATAGCTGAGGTATAGGGCCCAAGAGGAAGTAGCTAGACATGAGCCTCGAAAGGTAAGCAGATCTTTCTGGCAAGCACAAGAATTTGGACTTCATCACATAGTCAATGAAGAATTTATATAGGGTTTAAACAATGGCACATGGCTAGAGTTATATTTCAGAAAGCTTGCTCATGGCAGTATTGTGGCAGAGAGGAAAGTTTAGAGCAACACCGGCCAACAGAACTTTCTGCAGTGGCAAAAATGTTCAATAATCTGGGTTGTTCCATATGACAGCTACTAGCCACATGTGGCTATTAAGAACTTTAAAATGCTGTTAGTGTAACTGTGGAGCTAAATTTAAAATTGTATGAAATATTAATTAATTTAAATCCAAATAGCCACACAAGGCTAGTGGCTACTGTGCAGCGCTAGAGATAAGGAACCACCTAGACTGTTGATGTAGCTCAGATGATAGAACTAGCACAGAAGTGTGATTCAGTAGACACATGAGAGGCAAAATGATAAGAGGTGCATGAGAAAAGAAAATCAAGAATGAGCTCCCAGATTCCAGGCTTTGTGACCGCCATTACTTAGGATAATACAAGAGAAAGCGCAGATCTACAGTGTATACAGATTACATCAATTTTGAACATGTTTAAGTGTCTGAGGGTTATCCAAGTGGGAATATTTAGTAGAAAGTTAGGAGGAATGAGGAAAGAGTTACTTTTCCAAATTATGGCGCAACAGTAGCCTCCCTGTGACTCATTTGGCGGAAGCGAGGATAGGGAGGGATCTGGAAGCAGTGATTTTCCAGAATGCAGGGAATAAACGAGATGCTTAGGAAAGCTGTCTGACCTGAAGACACAGATTTGAGAGTCTTTGCACCACTGAGTGAGATTACCTAGAGAAACAAACAGGTATAATCCTGGTAAACATCAACACATAGGAAGGGGCTAAAGAAGAATTCACAGAAGACTGTCAAACAGTTAGACAAGTAGGAAAAGAAATAGGTGAGACTGGTCACAGAAATCAAGGATATAGAAAATGTCAAGAAGGAAGCACGATCAAATGTCAATTGCTTCTGACAGGTCAAATAAGGTGAAAACTGAAAATTGCTTCCTGACTTTGCCAATTAGGAGGTTCTTGATGACATTTGCCAGAAAAGTTTTCGATAGAAGCCTGACAGAAATGGGTTGAAGAATGGGGATGGGAAGAGATAAGGAAAAGAAAGATAATTTAGATGGTAAGTATACTTTTAATTTGAGGTCTTGGTTGTTTAAAGGAGCTGTGAGATAAATAAATCTACAGAGAGTATGATATTGAAAGGGTTTTTTCTTTTTTGGAGCTGAGAAACTAAAACGGATTAGTTAAAAAGGCGGAGGATAGCTGCAGGGTAATAGAGAAGGTTGCTCAGGTTACCAGTAAAGGAATTTCCTTCAACCAAAGGGGAGATCCCCAGTAAAATGGGAAAGGGATGCACACATGGCCCGTTTGCAGATGGGAGATGGGAAGTCACAAGTTCTCTGACAAGTTGGCCTTTCTGTTCTGACAGGTGATACCTGTTGGTGGGAGAAGATATTAAGGACTGCAGAATGAAAAATCTATACAGTACCATACGCCGAGGAATCAAAGGAGAGGTTATCTTTAAGGACATCAAAGGATTGCTTTAGGTGGCAACAGAATCACTATAATATTTTATGTTACCAATCCCTAAATTGTTACGGGAGGTATTCAAGATTGTGAGTAGAGGGCAAAGCTTTAGGAGTATAAGAGTTTTTGCTTAAATGGTCCACCACGAGATCCGAAGAGTCAAGGGACTGACAGGTCTCAACGAAAAAGTCTAGGGTGGATGCAATGGACATAAAAGGTTGTCAAGCTGCCTAAGACCCGAATAAAACGCCCACATCTACGGTCCGCACCTCATCTCCTGCGCCGCAGGCACCACAAGGGCGATAAACTCCCTTTTCCGCGGTCGAACCACACATACTGTACCAGGTGAGGGGCCCCACCCTGCAGACCGTCACACCTCCAGATCCAGGTCCCATTCTCCTTCACTGATAACAGCTCTGCAGCGTGAATTATCATGGCCTGCTGGACTATTAGGACTTGCCGGCAGCAACTTACACGGGCGGAGGAGGAACCGAGC
>NW_007256124.1:0-2275 GCF_000164805.1 Carlito syrichta | reverse complement strand
GTTCTGGGGCTGCGGCAGCCATGCTGAACCCGTACCGAGAGGCGAGTGGGGGGGACAGAGTCGACGACAGCGGGATAGGAAGCCAGGGACATGGAGAAGCAGCTTCATTAGAGCGCTGTGGGTCTCGAGATATAGGCCTGGGCCATGCGGACCCTTTGGCCCCTTGCACGACCCCCAGAAACGTTCGCAAAACTGGCCCTCGTGGCTGGGGGGGGTAGGAAAGGGCTGCGGGCACGTGACCCGGGTCAGCCAATCTGGGTGCTGCTGACGTGGCCGCGCGGCCCCGCTGCTCTCCCCACCCCCCAGGTCGGTCGGGAAGGGAGGGGCTGGGGGCTATACCCCCTCCCCCAATGCAGCCTCGTTTTCCGGGGGGGTTAGCACCCCGGATTACATCCTCCCCCCGTTTCAAGCCAAGGGCAACATTGGATCCCCCCGGAAGATTCCAGGATCCAGGTGAGAAGGGGCCATGGGGGGGGCGGAGGTGTAGTTAGTCATTTACGTGCTTAACCAATGGTGGGGAGTCCGGGAGGGGAATTCTTGGGGTTCAGAAAAGAATTCTGAGGGTGGGAAGATTTGTCCTTCAAACATTTTACAGCCAATGGGAGCGTGAAGGGGGGCGAGCGGGAGAGGGCCACTCTGAGGGGGAGGGGAATGGCCAACCTCATGCCTCCATACCAATTGGAGGGCAGAGGGGTGAGGGGGTGGTGTGCCCCCTCCCGTTCCATTCGTCCCTTGGGGGTACAGCAGCCTGGGAGCCAGGTGAGAAGGGATCCTTTTGGCGGCCGAGGGAGGGGTGACCTGGAGGTGGGCTGAGTGGGAGTGGTGGCTTGTACCTATTACTCGTAGATGTGAATGCTTTTAGGTTGTGAACTGAAGTTGTTCCCAGGCGCCAACTTCCTTTCTCCCCAGAGCCTCTGGAAGGAGCATTTCTGTGCTCCCATTGTGTCAGCGGTAGGAAGCTCACAGCCATATCACATGGCATGCTGGAGGTTAACGCTTCGAGTCTCTTATCGAGTTTGTGTGCCTTCACGTGGACGCGGCCCGTGGGGCCTTCTGCACAAACCTTCGTTGCGCCTGTAGGGTCTTCCCTGAGCACATGTCTACTCCAGGCTGGGGGTACTTCCAAGCTGAAAGCTTGGGGTCTGCTTAGGAGCAGAAACCAGGCCCAAGGTGGGTCCTGGGAGGGGTGCAGAAAGCGTGGCCTGAGACAGGAGAGGAAGGCTGGGGACCTGGAAGGATTTCACAGCTCCCAGGGTTTCAGGTTTCTCCAAGGTGGCCTCTTGCAATGCCGTCTTCATCCCCTCCCCCGTCCGGAACAGTCCTCTCCCTGTGTTCTGCGGGGGAGGGAGCGGAAAGGAGGGAAGAGTTACTTTTCCAAATTACTGAGGAGCAGTAACCTCCCCTGTGACTCATTTGGGGGCAGGGAGGATAGGGAGGGGATCCGCGAGCAGTGATTTTCCGGAATGCAGGGAATCAACGAAAGCAATGTCTGGCTGCCTTTTTCCTTTCTAAGGCCCAGTATTTTCCCAGCCTCAGGAGTTTTTCTTCCCTGGCCGGCCCCGCGATGGGCCTCTGTCCTGACCCGCAAAGCCCTGGTGGAGAAAGGCAGATTGGGAGGCTGGGCCACTAGGGGGAGGGGAGAAGGCCTCTGCAAAGTTGCTGTGTCATTGCCCTCCCTGCTGCAGCCTCCCGGGCGGGGCCGCGTGGACTTCTGGGGGCCAGGGCCCGACCCCTGGCGGGGGGAAGGGGACTGCTTTTCCCGACGCTCAGTTACCCCCGCGGGGTTTGCCCTACTCGTGTGGGCAGGAAGACGGGAGATTGGCGGCCATTTTAGGCGCAGTAACCGAGGTTCGAGCTGCAGGGCTACTGCGAAGGAGGGAGGTTGGCGTGGTTGGCGCTCCAGGGCCTAGGCCCTTACGAGCCCTTTCTGGGGGAGGGGGAGTCTTATGCTCTTTAACCCACGTTAATTTTTTTTTTTCCCGAGAGACGCGCACAAGTTTTTCTCCGTAGGTAGCGAGGGAGGGGGAAATGGGGAAGGGGACGCCCCGCCAAACCCAGATAGTTTTCGGGTGTGGGAAATCCTTTCACTCTCCTATAAGGAGGCGGGGCGGAAGGACCTCAGAGATGCTTTAGAGATCCTGACCTTGGCCTCTGCTTCTTTATTCATGCAAAGTCTGCACCCCTATTCGGGTAGCCAAATTATGAGGACGACTTAGTTGGGGGGAGGGGGCTAAACAGCTCCCAAAATGGCTCCTGCCCCTCCTCGGAGGCGGAC
>NW_007256123.1:1484-19005 GCF_000164805.1 Carlito syrichta | reverse complement strand
AAAGCCAAAGAAACAATCAAGAGAGCAGAGAGACAGCCTACAGACTGGGAAAAAGTATTTACCAACTCCAGGTCTGACAAAGGCTTAACAGCTTGGATCTACAAGGAACTCAAGCATGCTGAAAAGAAAAAAACAAACAACCCTATTATAAAATGGGCAAAAGATATGAACCAACATCCGAGCAGCCAACAGACACATGAAGAAGCGTTCAACCTCAGTAATTGTCAGAGAGATCGAAATCAAAACCACACTGAGATACCACCTAACTCCTGTCATCATGGCAATTATCAACAACTCAAAAAAATAACAGCTTCTGAAGAGGGCGTGGTGAAAAGGGAACTCTTCTACACTGTTGGTGGGAGTGTAAACTAGTGCAACCTCTGTGGAAAGCAATGTGGCGATTCCTAAAAGCTCTAAATATCAACCTCCCACATGACCCCAGAATCCCCCTACTGGGAATATATCCTGAAGAATTCAAATCATTCTATAAAAAAGATACCAGCACACATATGTTTATCACGACATTGTTCACAATAGCAAGAACCTGGAAGCAACCATGCTGCCCATCAAAAGAGGACTGGATTAAAAAATATGGTACATATACACGATGGAATACTACGCAGCCATAAAAAAGAACACAATCATGAATTTGCAGCAACCTGGATGGAACTAGAGTCTATAATACTGAGTGACCTCTCACAGAAACAAAGATCCGAGTATCACATGTTCTCACTCATATAGTGGACCTTGAAGGTCCAATGTAATACTATAAGAAAATGACTGACAGTAATGAGAAACTATGGCGGGGGAGGGAGATGGGATTAACGGTAGTAAATATCTGTCTGGGGACGGGGAAACACCTCTTATCAACAAGGGTGCCTGAATGAAACATATTTGTATACCTAACTTTTAACTGTACCCCACAATATCATAATAAACAATTTTGATTATTAAAAAAACAGATTAGTGAAAAATAGGGAAGGTGCTATCTACCAGTCAGCCTTACCTGTACCTCCACTTCATGCCAACACCAGCCTGTGTTCAGGTCCTACCCTCTGAGAATTTACAAATTAATGGAGGCAGTATAAACACATGTAAAAATACCTAGAGGGGATAAAAGATATAAGCAGCAGCTTATAAACAGGGCCAAGTAAAGTTATACAGAGTTATTTACATGATTGCTGAGAGGTTTCTGGTTGAGTAGAAGACAGGATGACCAGAGAAAGTTTCATACTGAGGTGAGTTCTCAGCAGGATTTTGAAGGAGAGAAAGTTCACAATTTGGCAATGGTATAAGAACAGTGTTCCAGGAAGGAAAAGAACCTGAAGGTGAGAGCTAGTTCACTGCATGTGGTGGTTTTTCCTCTTAGAGCAGAAAGTTGCAGAAACAGAACACAAGTAATACCCAAGTTAGACCACTTTTGGAAGTGAAAGAGGGAATCTATCAATAATTATTTCCAGATGATTGACATACACCTGAACTGTTCTGGGCAAAGGGAATAGGTGCGTTCTCTAGCCATGAGCTATGAAGACAGAATGGGCAGGCAACAGGCACCCAGAGAAGAGCCTACTCAATCATCATTTGGAAGGAATTAAGACATGACATTGCAAACAGTTGGTAGTCATTTGGAGACATCTGGCTTAAGAATGGTCTTTTTAAGGAAAGTCATTGTCACTGACTAATTTAGATAGTTATGGAAGCTGGTTACAAAAACTGCAGTAGTATTTGTATTAGCAGTGGTAGAAGTGGTGGTGGTAGTGGTTAACAGCTATTGAGCATATGTCTTGCCTTTTCTGTGTGAACTCATTCCACCCCTGCCATAAACCTATAAATTAAAAATGCTAAATAACCTGCCTGATGCCACAGAGTTACTAGTAAATGGTAGACCCATGATTGGAATTCAGAGAATATTCAGAATCTCAAGGCTTAATGCTTGTATTCTGTGAAACACAGATTACAGTAACTTTATAATATTCTATAACAATGGAATGAAGAAAAAGGAATTTTTAAAAAGTCCGTAGTTTCAGGTCTTGAGAATTTGATAAGGTGTATCTTGAAATTGGGATGTTGGAATTATATGAGGCTTAAGGGGAAGAAAAGAAAATGTGTTTAACTTTAAGCCTGGATAGTTTTTAGAAAAATAATTTAATTCACATTTATGCCAATGTTGATACAGTTAACCTTGAAGAAGAAGGAGTCTGGTCTCTAACTTCATTGAAAAGTCCTTAATCCAATGGCAAGTAATGACAGTTAAGTGGGTATTATTTGGTGTTAAATAGGGGAAAGAAGACGAGATGTGATTGATAGAAGTGATACTGTTCCTAAAAGAATTCCTCATAAGCAATCTCTTCAAGTCGCATACTGAGGAACACTAGAAGAACAGTGTTCAATGAAAATAATCCAACCTGACTCATGATCTAATGATGGGGAAACATGCAACAATCTAAGACACTGTATTAGCTCAGGCCATTGTAACAAAATACAATAAATGCGACAGCTTAAAAAACAGACATATATTTCCTCGCTGTTCTGGAGGATGGAAGGATTGGTTTCTCCTGAAGCCTTTCTCTTTGTCTTGCAGACAACCACCTTCTCTCTGAGTCCTCATATAGACTTTCCTGGGTTTTGTCCATATACAGGGAGAGAGAAGGGGAAAGAGATAGTGAGAGGGGAGGAGGAGAAAGAGTGAGAGTGCTCTTTAATGTGGTTTCTTTTAAGGACACTAACCCTGTCAGACTAGGACCCCACCCTTTTGACTTCTTTTAACCTAAATTGCCTCCCAAAGACTCTATCTTCAGATGCAGTCACACTTGGAATTAGGGTTTCAACACATAAACTTGGGGTGGTCCGTTGGGAAGCACAACTCAGTCCACAGGAAATACCAAGGGTATACGTACATGGAATTGCAGATTGAGTTAATGCCAAACCAGGAAAGGTGCTTGTCAAGTGCTTGAAGAGGACTTTCTTGTTTCCAGGAGGAATTAGTCCTAAGTAATTCTTAAAACATTGTTGGGTACACTACTCTAACTTTTCTAGTAAAATAGTTCTCAAACCTCCTGTGGAAAGCCGTCATGGTATGCACATTGACTGTGCTATAAATAAAGCCATTTTATGGATTACTGAATGATTTAAGGGTCTTATTTTCCTTGTTTCACAATCCGAACATATGTAAATTAAACATTCTCTGTCCTATCTGAATTGTGGATATCCACCCTCCCCCCATATTCTCCATTAATTTTATTTATAGCATCTAACATTCTAGAATTATCTTATTGGATTCTATGTTTATTATATCACAGTTCTCAACTAGAACATAAGGGCCATGAGTGAAGCCACCTTGTTTTGTTACCCCTGTGTCCTCAGTACCTAGAAGAGTGCTGAAATAAATGTTTGTTGAATGAATGTGGTAGTCTGAGGCCCTCTCACCTTCCAGGTTAGTTCCTAAGTCTTTCATGTCAATTTAACTGTTCTCTTGTTCTTACATTTTTCTTTAAACATTTTTTTTTCCATTTCTGAACTCAAAGTTTTATAACATAGTTAAAGGGAATATGTTCATTTTGTAGAATGGAAAGCCAAAATATGGGGTGCTCAGGAAGATTATAGGTACAATGTCACCAACTGGCTACTGATGACCTCTCAGTATACCCTCCTTCTTCCCTTTGTTCTGCTCCCAAATTCTTCCCCTTGTATATCCTCCTCTGATTCTCACCAGAACTCCACTGCCTTTTGCTTGCTCTTAATCTTTTTTCCTAGATTAAAAAAAGTGTCTCCTGGCTGGGCTCAGTGGCTCAGCCTGTAATCCTAGCACCCTGGGAGGTCAAGGTGAGTAGATTGCCTGAGACTGCAGGTTTGAGACCAGCATGGGAAACTTGGTGAGACCTCATCTCTAAAATAAATCAAAAATTAGTTGGGCATGGTAGCATATTCCTGTAGGTCTGGTTACTTGGAAGGCTGAGGCAGAAGGATCACTGGAGCCCAGCAGATTGATGTTGGGGTGGCCATGAGTGTGCCACTGGACTTCAGTCTGGGCAACATAGTGAACTCCAATGCAAAAAAAAAAAAGTTTCTCCTCTGCTGAAGTTTTGGTAGAGATTTCATGGCTTAAATATTTTGTAAAAGGAAGGAAGGAAATATGGAAGAAGGGAAGGAAGAAAAACAAAGGAAAGGGAGGTGTGTGTATATGTGTTTCAAATTAAGAGAAAATATGTCAGGATAAGGGTTTAAAAAGTAATGTATAAGAACAGTTATGCACCAAATGCTCCTGGCTCATTCAGTTCACATTCTTAACTTTTCTTTCTGGGGTTATAATTTTTGAATTAAACAGAGTTAAAAATAAGGCCTAAAGATGGGCATCATGGCCTGTGACTGTAATTCCAGCACTTTGGGAGGCCAAGGCAGGAGGATTGCTTGAGCCAAGGAGTTTGAGACTAGCCTAGGCAACATAGTAAGACCTTGTCTCTACAAACACACACACACAAAAACTAGCACTATGCAGTGGTGCACGCCTTGTAGTCTCAGCTGCCTCAGGAGGTTGAGGCAGGAAAATCACTTGAGCCTAGGAAGTTGAGGCTGTGGTGAATTGTGATCATGCCATGCCATTGCACTCCAGGCTGGATGACAGAGTAAGACTCTGACTGGAAAAAAAAGGCATATTTTTGTGAGGAATGGAGAGAGAACAACCACTCTTCTATCTTGTAGAGAATTCACCCATTCCAGAGTCTACTACTAATAAACAATATGTATTAAACATTTACAGGAGTAAACATAGTGACTAAAAGCACAAACTTAGAAGCCAGCAAGACTAGATCAAAGCCCAGCTCTGCCAGTTGTGTCATTTGGGGTGATTTATTTGACCTTCCTGTGCCTCCATTTTTTCTTCTGTAAAGTGAATCATTATAAAGATTAGATGAGTTGGTGTTTCTAACATACTTAAAGCAGTGCTTGTCACATAGTGGTAGTTGTGTCTCAAAGTGTCAACCAATGCCTTACTGCATGGTCTGCACTGTGCAAAGTGTGCTTTGCATTTGTTGTCTTTTAAACCTTGAAATAAGTCTCTGGAGACTTATCCAGGGAAGCACAACAACTGAATGTAGCATTACCCTCTATGGAATCCTGGAATAGAGAGAGGACATTGATGGAAAAACCGATGACATTCATATAAAGTCTTGAGTTCAGTTCTTCATAATGTTTCAATGTCAGTTTCTTATTTATGACACCTGTGTCATGGTCACATTAGATGTTAACAATGAGGTAAGCAGTGAGCTCTCTGTGCAATATTGTAAATTTTCTGTAAATCTAAAATTACTCCAAAGTAGAGTTTATTTAAAAAAAAAACCCTACTACTAAAGATACTGTTGTTATCCACGTTTTACTGATTAAGAAGCTCAAGCTTAGAGAGGTTGAGTATCATGCCCAAGGTATAAGCAGACCTGGCCTCACGGGGACCCTGGCTGTCTACAGAGGATATCATATTCCAACCTCTAGGCTACTCTGCCTCCCAGTAGTCTGAGTTTTCGTAGTGTAATCTTATTTTCAGTGGGCTGGGATATGTAAAAGCAGATGTGGCCTAAACACAATTATGAAGCAGTGTTTTTCTTCAAGCTCTCTTATTCTTTGATATTTAATTCTCACCTTGATGGCCTGTCTGGTATACTCTAAATCCAGGTCAAAGAAATAATATATTTTTTTCCTATGTATATATTTTTCCTATGTATATATATATGTGTGTGTGTGTATGTGTGTGTACACACATGTAATACATATATAATGTGTATACATGTAAACATATATAAATATTTATATACATATATTTACACTTATGTACAGTAGTTCCTTCTTAGCCACTGTTTCACTCTCTGCAGTTTCAGTTGACCACAAAATAAATTTTGTGGGCCAAAAATGCAACAGTATTTTGAGAGAGAAAGACAATATTCCCATATATTTTTTTAAGAGACAGAGTCTCTGTCTCCCAGACAGGAGTGCAGTGGCATGACCATAGCTCAGTGCAGTCTTGAACTCCTGGCCTTAAAGCCATCCTCCTGCCTTGGACTCCCAAAATGCTGAGATTACAGGCATGAGTCACCACACCCAGTCTCACATAATTTTTATTACCATATATTGTTATAATTGTTCTATTTTTGTTATTAGTTAATGGTGTTAATCTCTTACTGTGCCTAATTTATAAATTAAACTTTATCATAGGTAAGTATGTATAGGAAAAGCATAGTATATAGAGGGTTTGATACTATCTGTGGTTTCAGGCAACTGCTGGAGGTCTTGGAATGTATCCCCCACAGCTAAGAAGGGACTAATGTATACACACACACACACACACACACACACACGTATTTATGTATATGCACATGTATATAAAATGGCAGTATCATCTTTGGTATATTTTCATTTTAATAAGGGCTGTATATGTATGTCCACATTTATGAAATTTCAGTGTCAGCAGAGGATTATACTAGGTGTGTGGACCAGGGTACAGGACAGGATTCAGCACAATCTTAAAGCATTTCAAGTTTTCCTTCTAAGCCATTGGTTGTAAGCATGCTTTTCTTCCTGTTAATAAACTGCCAACCCGCAACTCTATCCTCATCAGCTTTGCAAGTACCCCTTTTTGCAAATAGATTTCAACTCCCAATGTCTACCTTCTACATTAGACTCTCTCTTTCCTTTAAGCTTACTAGATCCCAAACTCACTAGCTTTTGACTCTGTAAATATGTTATCAACATGCTTTCTCCAGATGCCTGTTCATTGGATCAAAGTGTGCAACTTAATAACTTCTGGAAAACTACCATTAAACCACCAATTTTCCTCTTCCCTATACTCTCTACTATATGATTTTGTACCATTTCATCTAATATTCTGTTTATAAAAGTTCATGGTTTAATTGATGATTAAATTATAAATTGAATTTATTGGCATCTTCTTTTCATGGTAGTTCCTATTGTACCATAATGTCTATATGAGTGTCAACATAAAGAGCCCCAAGAGTTTCAAGTCAAAGTCACACTTGGGAAATATTGGAGAAAGAGCAGTAGACAGAATGGACTTTCCAGAAGCTAAGGAAAATAAAAATAACATTAATTCACAAGTAAGAGAGATGAGCACGAGAATGGAAGATCAGAGTAAGCTACTAATAACAGGATCATAACAGTTCATGGTGAGCTTTAACATGTTTTGAGTGCTTTATAAATTTCAGCTATTTTAATTTCTGCAAGAGGAAGTGGGGCTTGATTTATGGTAGATGTTTGATAATGGAAGAACAATTATAATAAGACATCTAAATAAGTATCTCTCTCTCTCTCTCTCTCTCTCTGTGTGTGTGTGTGTGTGTAGTACGTGTCAGCTAGCTAGATGGCTATCTAACCTAAAGACAGTGTGGATATTATTTGTAAGATTTTTGTTTTGCTCTTAATGGATTATGCACATGAGGTTTGATAATTATAAAAAATATTGATGCAAGCAGGAAGTCTTGGCACAGTGGCGGTATGTGGTGCTCAGAGCAGGAGTAACAGGACACACACATTTGTCTACTCATACAACTGTCATTCCCAACTGTTGTGAAACCTGGTTGCAAAATTCCATCCCTCACATAGTAACAAGAGAGCCAAAGCAGTACCCCCCCTCCTGAGTTCTGATCACACAACAGTTTTGTAACCATGTTCTCTCAGAAAGTTCTATAGTTCACCCCTCTGGAACAAAATAATTTCCAGAAAGGTAAACCAGACATTCTCTCACAGGCATTTTCTCCTATTTTTTAAATTATTCTAAAAGCATAGCTTTCTATTACATAGGGTTTGCCTGGGTGAAGAGAATGGTTAACTTATGGATTTCTCCAGAAATATTTCTCTACTGTCTCAATAATTATTCATTTTGGGTATCTACTCTGAGCACCTGGTGATCTTTTATTTATTTTCATACTATGAAAACAAATTCACACAATTTTTAAATTCAAATCTTAGTAAGGCTTTTTATTAAGAAATCTCCTATTTTCTTATTAAGGGAAAAAGAACGTGTCCCAAACCAATTATTATACAAAAAGTTTCCAAGCATAAGTTATTTTATGACAGTGGTCCATGATTCATATTCTCAAAAGGCCAAACTGTCATTCTGCACTAAATCACAACAAAATATTTTGTTTCTGTTCTCACAAATTCTAAGAAAGCCAGAATAAGATTGGGCAGTACTCAAATGAGAAATTCTGTGATGCTGCAGAAATAATAGCAGATGTTGAATAATATGAATTTCTTGCTACTAAAATCTTTATGAAGCATGCTTAATTTTTTTCTGGTAATCTAACTTAATGGTAATATTGAGAACATCATGCAATATAGACCAGTTATGCAGCAGATAAATGAAATGAATCATTAGGCTAAGTTAAACTAAAAGTTCTGAAAAAAAGGAAAGAAATACTCATGTTTCTATGGTTTCTATTTGGTTATGCCTGACCAAATTCCATCTCAGATTCATTGCTAATTAGCAACCTTAGTTTAATGTGTCAAAATATTGACATTTTTCCAGTGTCTTCATCTATAAAATGGGTGATAATGACAATCTACTCCCTAGGAATGCTTTACAGAAGAGCAATGAGTGCTTATTAAGTAATCTGGAAGTATCTGTTTCTATAGGCACTAACTAAATATCTCCTTTCTTTTATCCTTCTACTAAATGCAATGTCTCCTATATCTTATTCTACCATATCTCTTCATTACAACCTCCTTTCTTCACTTACATAGAAATTGGACTTCTCTTTAAGTAAGCATTTGTTTCCATACTTGTAACTACTGGCCATTCTACTGATCTATTTTCTTTTTCTTCTTTGCTTCTTAATTTGAAGTGAGTGGCTTATGTTTAAACTCAAGACAATACTTTTTTAGGTTCTATTAAGATGGTGAGTCTGTCCTCTTAAATTCACTTACAATTATTTCTTCTATTAATAGATACATGTGCACAGAATTCTCTGGATGAAAAATACTACACAATCTATTGTTTTTTGTCTAGTTTGTAGTTCCTTGACACCTGGCTTCTTGAATATAGATCATCTGACTAATTAAATCAGAATTATGCCTTTACATGCACCCATAACCTACAATTCTGACATTA
Source organism: Carlito syrichta (assembly GCF_000164805.1). Classification (NCBI taxonomy): domain Eukaryota; kingdom Metazoa; phylum Chordata; class Mammalia; order Primates; family Tarsiidae; genus Carlito; species Carlito syrichta. The sequence continues at coordinate 9,893 of NW_007256123.1, read as the reverse complement.
TTCCTGATAAATTTTTTCTAATTCTCTCAGTGTTTCTTTTAACCAAAACCCTCATGTCTGTTTTCTTATGCCAACTTGTTGCTTTTTTCTCACATTTAGAAGATTGGTGATTTCATTATTATTACCCTCAGATGTAGAGATCCGATTTTGTGATAAATTCAAATTTTTTTCTCACTCTTCTTAAGAAACCTGTTAAAGAGGAAAAGCAAGTACTTCTCATAGTACATTTCATAAAAACTGCTCAATAGTTCATTCCAGTGTTGCCAATATTAACATCTAAGGGTGTCTGGGGAGAGAATGCAGTTGTCCACCATGACATCAACTTGAAAAAGATAGGGCCAGAGTCCAAACATTCCTAGCTTCTCTTGATCAGACATACCACCATAATTATCTCCTAAAAATAATGTTGTTATCATATAACTCTCTTACTGAAGAAACCAAGTAGCTTCCCTCTAACTCCAAGATACACTCAAATTCTCAAGCTGATGTTCAAACCTCAGTGTGATTCAAGCCATCATTATCTTCATCTACTTCTCTAAATGAAAAGTCTCCTTCAGCTGAATTGTTCCATTCACTGTTCCTGCAATAAGTCTGGTGCTTTCCTTCCTCCATACTACATCATCACCATCATTGCACAGATTCTCCTTTCAGCTCATCAAACCCTATCTATTCCCTCTAATGTCTAGCTGAATTGTACCTTTTCCAGGACACCTCCATGAAGTGACCCAGCAAGCTCATATAAAATTGACATCTTCTGAGTTAGGTAATTATTTATTAATGTCCTTTTAAGAGCATTTGTTTTGCTTTTTCTACATTTCTATTCTCTAATCTAAATTGTTCAGAACATACAATTCTATCTTATTATGTGATATAGTCCCCCTCACTTTGTCTCCCTTATTAATTAATTAATATCCAACTCTGATTGTCATTTATGAACCAGTCTTCCAGGGAAATGAGATCCACAGTCTGATGACTCTTGTGTCTAGATTTTTGGGTTTGGTTTTTATTTGGTTTTGGTGAGAAACATAGGTAAGTGGTACCTTCTACTACTACTAATGTTGACACCTGTTTGGGTTTCAGTTTCTACCTGCAAAGAGACTTTGTTGGACTAGCTCACTAAAGTCTATCCTCAGTTAAAGATTCAGTTTTGTTGGTTCTACTTCCAAGATAATATCGGTGAATTTTCTCATCAAAATTGCATATTTCTGATATAGAAAAAACTTTGAGGATCTTCAGTAACAACATTTAGATTATATATTCTAGACTCTCCCAATCTGAGTAAACATTCTTATATAATTGCATTTGTTGTAAATGATTTGAAAACTAAATTAATCTGCACGCTTTGACCTTTTCTTCTGTAGTATATAATTCATTGTACCTCTAAGAATTATGTGATAACTTTCCTGAACTACCTGATTTTAGTAAACATTTAAATTAAAAATATGTTACTTTTCTGAAGAAATATTGGGATATTATTAGAGGTTACATATTGGAACATTTTTAAAAGGTAGTACAAACATTTTTTTTAATGGTCTTTTCTCTGACTGCTCTGAAATCCTGGCTAGAAGCAGTAGCACATATTCAAAATCCAAATGTTATTTATTGCCTTGAATGTGTTCCATAATTTACAAACTAATCTGTCGGTGGCCAGCACTGACCAAGGGTGGGTTAGGACCCGCACCAGAGAATCTGGACAGCGAGAAGAAACTACTTGGAGGCAGTTCTTCCGGGAACAGTCTGATCAGGACTGGAGCCGATTTTATTCAAACCTTTTCCAACTTATATACCATTTTCTATACCCTCCAGCAGTGTGATAATCACTCACTGGGGGCGTACAAGTTTCATGCTTTACAAACTATGCATCACAAGACCACCACGAGATCTGCAATTTCCAAGCAAACAATTCGAATTCCATGATGCCTGCCGTGCTTACATTAAGGTCACAGGTGCACAATTTCAATACAAATCGTTCAAAGTGTTTTCCATAATGTTCAGTGAATCATTCATATTATACTCTTTGCTCTATACCCTGATTAATACAAAAAACTTTCCTGAGTTAACTCTAGGTTCAATCCAAGTTCACTGATTCCCAATATTTTTAACAATTAATATTATCAACTTAACACTATACTATAATCTATAAGTTTAGTTAAATGACTTAACTGTCAGTTATACTATTAACCTATTACAATTTAACATAATGCCTTATAACTCAGTTAAAACTTATTCTTAAACTACAAAACTTTACTATAATTCATATGTTTCATATGTCTAAACTTTCATTTTCATATGATCTAGTTATTGGACTTTAATACTATGCTATATCCTATTAAGCTAATACCTTATCGTTAATTCTTTTATAAATCGTATAGTAACTATTACACTTGAATAATGTAGCAAAAGGAAACAAAACAGCAAGCATAGATTTACGCAGCTAGGAGTGTATATGTATATATTTTATCCTAACAAGTCTACTCTAAAAATCAAATAGTAGCTGTCACACTCTTGAACAAGGAAATGCAGGGTTGCCAAGATGGCGGCCATGGGCTGAAGCAGACAGAGTTTCGGTAATTAACGAAACAAAAGAAAACGTTCTGCCTGGCTAGGGGCAGGGCGACAAAACTATCATGGTAATTTAGTTTCTAATCTTAGCCCTAGGGGAATCAGCTTTCGGGAACAAGAGCTGACTACCCAGTCTACCAGGAAATAGAAGTTAAAAAATATCTAGAAAGAAGTAAAACTTAGAAAGACAGAGATAAATAATTCTGCTATGCACTCTCCATCAGGTGTATTGAGATTTACTTATAAGTTTTACTGCCATGTATGCACACTGGTCACTAATCACATGCCAATATCATAGGTATAACTGATATCCTATGTCAGAGGTGATCTTCCAGATGGGCCTTTACAGGCCTCAGCCATGTAGCTATAGATGTTGGCTCCCAACAGTTTTGGAGGGTTTGTCAAAGATGAGTTGGTTGAGAGATTGAGGTTTTGCTTCTAGAATCTCAATTCTATTCCATTGGTCTATACACCTGTTCCTGTACCAATACCAAGCTGTTTTCTTAGAAAGACAGAGAGAAATAATTCTGCTATGCACTCTCCATCAGGTGTATTGAGATTTACTTATAAGTTTTACTGCCATGTATGCACACTGGTCACTAATCACATGCCAATATTATAGGTATAACTGATATCCTTTGTCAGAGGTGATCTTCCAGATGGCCTTTACAGGCCTCAGCCATGTAGCTATAGATGTTGGCTCCCAACACTAATCCAAACTATTTTCTGGATGGTATAATCAAAAGTGGTAGATTAAAAGTAGTGGGTTCCAATTTTTGTCCATTTAGGAGTATGCTGGCTGTGGGTTTCTCATAGATGGCTTTTACTATTTTGAGGTATGTTCCCCATATGCTTAGATGTTCAAGGGTTTTTATCAAGAAGGGGTGCTGGATTTTATCAAAAGCTTTTTCTGCATCTAATGATATAATCATGTGGTTTTTGTTTTGACATCTGTTGATGTATTTAATTACATTTATGGTTTTACGAATGTTGAACCAGCCTTGCATCCCAGGAATGAAGCCTACTTGGTCATGATGGATGATTTTTGAGATGTATTGCTGAATCCGGTTTGCTAGGATCTTGGTGAGAATTTTAGCATCTATGTTCATCAAAGATATTGGCCTGTACTTCTCTGTCTTTGTTGAATCTTTACTTGGCTTGGGTATCTATGTGATGTTGGCTTTGTAAAATGATTTGGGGAGCGTTCCATCTTTTTCAATTGTGTGGAATACCTTCAGTAGGATTGGTATCAGCTCCTCCTTAAATGTCTTGTAGAATTCTGCTGGAAAGCCATCTGGACCAGGGCTTGTTTTGTAGGAAGTTTTCTTATTATGTGGTCAATTTCCTTGATTGTTATTGGTCTATTTAGGGTCTCAATTTCTTCTTGTTCCAACCTAGGTAGATTGTGTGATGTCAGAAAGTCCTTGATTTCCTTAAGGTTTTCAAGTTTGTTTCCATACAAGTGTACGTAGTAGTCTCTAATGATCTTTTGTATTTCTTCAGGGTCAGATGTGACTTCATCTTTTGTATTTCTGATTGTGCTTATTTGATTTTTCTCTTGATTGTTCTTGGTCAGTCTAGCTAGGGGACCATTGATCTTGTTTATTCTTTTGAAGAACCAGCTTTTGGTTTCATTGATTTTTTTTGTATTATCTTTTTGTCTTCTATGTTCTGGATTTGTGCTTTTATTTTGGTGATCTGGATTCTTCTGCTGAAATTAGGGTTTTTGTGGTCTTGCTTTTCCAGCTTCTTTAGGTGGCTTGTTAGGTTGTTAATTTGTGTTCTTTTCATTTTCTTCATGTGTGTATGTAGGGATATAAATTCCCCTCTTATTACAGCTTTTAAGGCGTCCCAGAGATTTTGGTAAGATGTCTCTTCATTTTCATTTGTTTCCAGGTATCTTTTGATCTCTGTTTTGATTTCATCATTGACCCAGGAGTTGCTTAGCATCATGCTGTTTAGTGTCCATTTTTTTGAGGGTTTTGGGGGGACCTTGTTGGTGTCAATGTATATTTATATTCCACTGTGGTAAAAGAAGGTGCATGGTAGAATTTCAGTCCTTTTAAATTTGCTTATGCTTGATTTGTGTCCAATTATGTGGTCGATCTTAGAGTATTTTCCATGTGGTGATGAGTAGAATGTGCATTCTGTGGTCTTTGGATGAAGTATTCTGTAGGTATCAATTAAGTCCATTTGGTCCAGAGTCTCATTGATGTTCTGGATCTCCTTGCTGATTTTTTGTCCTGATGATCTGTCTAGGGTTGTGAGTGGGGTATTTAAGTCCCCAGTTATGATGGTGTTGGAGTCAATGTCTTTCTTTAGTTTTCCTAGAAGTTGCTTTATGAAAGTTGGCGCACCTATGTTGGGTGCATATATGTTTAGGATAGATATTTCTTGTTGATGGAGTGAACCTTTTATCATTTCTAGTAGCCCTCTGCATCTTTTTTAATTTTTGATAGCTTAAATGGTATTTTGTCTGAAATTAGGATCGTGACTCCTCCTTTCTTTTGTATTCCATTCACCTGAAAATTTGTTTCCCATCCTCTTACTTTGAGTCTGTGTATGTCCTTTCTAGTGAGATGGGTCCCTTGAAGGCAGTATATTGTTGCCTGGTGATAGTTTATCCATTTTGCCATTCTATGTCTTTTCAGTGGTGCATTTAGCCCATTCACATTCAGGCTAATTATTGAAATGTGAGAGTTTGCAGAACCATTTCCCCTGAAAACTGGAACAAGACAAGGATGCCCACTCTCGCCCCTCCTGTTCAACAAAGTATTGGAAATCCTGGCTCAAGCAATCAGAGAAGAGAAGGCAATCAGCGGTATCCAAATAGGAAAGGAGGAAGTCAAGTTATCTCTCTTTGCAGATGATATGATTGTGTACCTTGAAAACCCAAGAGAATCTGTCAAAAACCTCCTTACTCTGATAAAGGCCTTTGCCAAAGTCTCAGGTTACAAAATAAATGTACAAAAGACAATCACATTTCTCTACACCAATAATAAACAAACAGAAACCCAAATAAAAAACACAATTCCATTCAAAATAGCCACAAAAAAAATGAAATACCTTGGCATCTTCCTAACCGAGACGTGAAAGACCTTTACAAGAAAACTACAAAACACTGCTCAAAGAAATCAAAGATGACACAAACAAGTGAAAAAGTATTCCATGCTCATGGATTGGAAGAATCAACATTGTGAAAATGTCCATCATACCTAAGGAAATCTACAAATTCAATGCGATACCTATCAAATTACCAGCAACATTCTTGTCAGACCTAGAAAAAGCAACACAGGAATTCATATGGAAACACAAACATCCAAGAATAGCCAGAACAATCCTCAGCAAAAAAAAAACAAAGCAGGTGGTATCACATTACCAGACTTCAAACTTTAGTATAAAGCTACAATAATCAAAACAGCTTGGTATTGGTATAGGAACAGGCATAGAGATCAATGGAATAGAGTTGAGATTCCAGAAGCAAAACCTCAATTTCTCAACCAACTCATCGTTGACAAAGCCTCCACCACCTACCACTGGGGAGAGGAGAACCTATTCAGTAAATGGTGCTGGGAAAACTGGCTGACCACATGCAGAAGATTGAAACAGGACCCCTATCTATATCCATGCACAAAGGTTAATTCCAAATGGACTAGAGACCTAAATGTAAAACCTCAAACCATAAGAACCTTAGAAAATGAAGGAAACACTCTCATGGAAATCGGAACTGGCATCCAATTCCTGAACAAAACCCAAAACCCACAGCTCATAAGAGAGAAAATAGACAAGTGGGACCTTATTAAACTGACAAGCTTCTGCAAAGCCAAAGAAACCATCAAGAGAGCAGGGAGACAGCCTACAGACTGGGAAAAAGTATTTGCCAACTCCAGGTCTGACAAAGGCTTAACATTCTGGATCTACAAGGAACTCAAACGTGCTGAAAATAAAAAAAGAAACAATTATAAAATGGGCAAAAAAAGAAAAAAAGAACAATTATAAAATCGGCAAAAGTTATGAACAGACACTTCACAAAGGAAGACATTCGAGCAGCCAACAGACAGATGAAAAAATGTTCAACCTCACTAATCATCAGGGAGATGGAAATCAAAACCACACTGAGATACCACCTAACTCCAGTCAGAATGGCAATTATCAATAACTCAAAAAATAACAGTTGCTGGAGAGGGTGTGGAGAAAAGGGAACACTTGTACACTGTTGGTGGGAGTGCAAACTAGTACAACCTCTTTGGAAAGCAGTGTGGCGATTCCTAAAAGCTCTAAATACAAACCTCCCATATGACCCCGCAATCCCCCTACTGGGAATTTTTCCTGAAGAACTCAAATCACTCTATAAGAAAGATACCTGCACACAAATGTTTATTGCAGTATTGTTCACAACAGCAACAACAATGCTGCCCATCAAAAGAAGACTGGATTAAAAAATATGGTACATATACATGATGGAATACTTCACAGCTATAAAAAAGAACACAATCATGAATTTCACAGCAACCTCGATGGAACTAGAGTTTATAATACTGAGTGACCTTTCACAGAAACAAATATATGAGTATCACATGTTCTCACTCATATATTGAACCTTGAACATCCAATGCAATACTATAAGAAAATGGTAGACCGTACTGGGAAACTATGAGGGTGGAGAGGGTGATGGGATTAACAGTAGCAAATATCTGTCTGGGAACGGGGAAACACCTCATATCAACAGGGTGCCTGAATGAAACGTAACTGTATACCTAACCCTTAACTGTACCCCACAACATCATAATACAGAAACAAAACAAAACAAAGCAAACAAAAAAATGTAGTGGGTTACATAGAACTGTATAATACAAGGAATGACTTTAGTTAATAATAATATATCAATATTGGTACATCAATTGTGACAAATGTACTACACCAATACAAAATGTTAATAATAAAATGATGGGTGGAAGAGAGAAAGTAGGGAACTCTGTTCTGTAAACTTATAACTTCTCTTAAAATAAGGTCTATTTATTTTTAAAAGTTATAAGTTCTACTGTAGCATCGATCATTTATAAAACTGTTGCCTTCTCAATGCAATTTTATCCTGCAATGTATTTAAAGGTAGACCACATTACTTTTCTCTGTCTTGTCCATTTATCTAGTTTTTCATTTTTTTTTCCCAACTGAGCTCCAGAAAGACCTCCTGTTCTCCAAGGGAAATTCCTCATTTTGTTGTAAGTCTTTCTAAACTTCAGTATTTCACTGTAAATGCACCTCCTTTTACTCCAGTTTTACTTTAATGTGTCAATTATGAGTAGATTAGTATTAAACACCTGGGCTTTCAATACTTCCTGACCTCAGGATATGACTAACCATGGAAACATTGAAATGTAGGAAATATGACAAAAGGATTTCTGTGTAAACATGAAATTCTAAATATAGTTAATACTTAATATTAGTATCATCTCGTAAAATTTTTTTCTATCCATTTGTTACAAGGTATATTCATTCATTGCAAAACATACATGCTGTAATACTAACACAAACAATATTTTGGACAATCTGGACTTTATCTCAGCTCTGTCAAGTTTGCAACTGTCTTACAGACCAAAGAACTCTTCAAGAAAGAATACCCGGAGACGGGGCAAGATGGCGACGGCATAGGTGAACTGGTGAGATACTCTGAACGTCAGTTCCCAAAAAGGCTATCACTTCGCTACCCCCATCCCCCAGCCCACCACCAACCACGCTGGGGTCAGGTCCAGGAACTTCAGTCCCACGCAAGGCCAGATATTGCGTCCCTCCCCCCACTGCTGCCGTTCTACTCGTGTGTGGAAGTCTCCCGTCCCAGCCCCCTCC
>NW_007256123.1:0-808 GCF_000164805.1 Carlito syrichta | reverse complement strand
AACTCCAGGTCCACCCTGGCTGAGGCACACAGCGTGAGACCCCAACCCAGAGGACCCAGACAAGCGGAGAAAAACAGACCTGCTTAAACTGCTTTGCCATTCTCCAGGCAGACTTCCATTGCCCCGCCCACCTAGCAACAAACTTTACCTCAGCTTTTAAGGCAACAGTGTGAAACAGGAGACAAAGCCCCACCCCTATGCTGCAACGAAAAACAAAAGGGAGAGGCTGGAATCGGAGATCACAGAAGTGACTCTAGTTTGATTGCTTATTTTGACCTATGATTTTATCATTGAAACTGTTGGTCTAGATTACGTTTGGTGTTTACCTTCTGACTTATACTGTTTCTTGATTTTTTTGGCCTGTCTCTGTTTAGCTATCAGTATTATTTAGGGAATCTTTCTTACCTGTCTTTTTTCACTTCTTCCCAGCCCTGTGTCTCTCTCTCACCTGATAGTTGGTATGTATATCTGTTTTCCCTCTTGCACTTCTCCCTTTCGCTTATTTTGACTTATGATTTTATCATTGTAACTGTTAGTTTAGATCACGTCTGTTGTTGACCTTCTGACCTACACTGTCTCTCGATTTTATTGACCTGTGTCTGTGTAGCTATCAGTACTCCTTAGGCAATCTTTCTTACGTGTCTTTCTTCACTTCTTCCCGATCCTGTGACAGTTTTTCACCTGATAGCTGGTATGTATATCTGTTATCCCTCTCGCACTTCTCTCTTTCGCTCATTTTGACTTATGATTTTATCATTGTAACTGTTGGTTTAGATCACGTTTGTTGTTTACCTTCTGACTTAGACTG
>NW_007256122.1:1052-78541 GCF_000164805.1 Carlito syrichta | reverse complement strand
CAAAGGCACGGGATTACAGGCTGAGCCACCGAGCCCAGCTACACTTAAATTTTTAATGCATGTTGAGTTAATTTTTGTATATGGTTAAAGGAAGGGGTAAATTTTATTCTTCTGCCTATAGTTATTTAGTTTTCCCAGAACCGTTTATTAAAGTGTTCTTTCCTCATTGTATATTTTTGTTGGTTGTAGATCACAGACTTTTTTTTCTGGTTCTCTATTCTGTTATATTTGTTTGTTACTCTGCTTCTAAACCAGTAAAATGCTGTTTTATGTGCTGTATACTTGAAAGAAAGTTTAATGTTGGGTAATGTTATGACTGTTGCTTGATTATTTTGCTTTCGCTATTCAGGCTTTTTTCCACCCTATGCATTTTATAGTTGCTTTTTTATCCAATTCTGTAAAAATGATGTTGGTAATTTGATACAAGTTGTGTTGAATTTGTACATTGTTTTGGCAATCTGGATATTTTAGTGATATCAAGGCTTCCAATCCATTAGCATGAAATATTTTTCTATTGTTTGTGTCATATATAATTTTTTGTCAGTGGTATTTGGTAGTTCTTCTTATGGAAATCTTTCACCCTTTGGATTAAACGTATTCCTAAGTATTTTTAGGTTGTTGTTGTTTGTGATTATTGTATATGGAATTGCATTCTTGATTTGATTCTCAGTTTAAATGTTGTTGGTATATAGATTTTATTAAATGATTTTTCTGAATCTATTGAGATGATTATGTGGTTCTTAATTTTACTTCTGTTTTTATATCATAGATCAACTTCCTTGATTTGCATCTGTTTATCCAAGATTTTTATATGTTTATTTAAAAAATAAAGCCCACTTGATTATGGTAAATCATTTGTGTGCATGTGCATGTGTAGGTGTGGGTGTGTATGTATGTTGCTGGATGCCATTTGTTAGAACTTTGTTGAGGATATTTGTGTCTATGTTCATTAGGGATATCAACCTTTAATTTTGTTGTTGTTGAGTCTTCGCTAAATGTTGGCATCAAGATTATCCTGGTTTCATACAATGAGTTATGGGGGGAAATCTTTCTTGATGTTTGGAATAACTTAAATAAGTTTGGTACCAGTTCTTCCTCATATATCTAGTAGAATTCAGCTATGCAATCAATAACTCAAAGGATTTTCTTGATTTTCAGGTTTTTTATCACTGATTCAATTTTGTAACTTATCACTGATCTGTTCAGCGTTTAAAATTCTGGTTTCAAAATTGTGAGATTGTGTATTTCCAGAAATGTATACATTTCCTTTAGATTTTCTACTTTGTTCACATAGAAATATTCATATTAGTCTCTGAGGATTATTAGTATTTCTATGCATTTGATTGTAATGTCACCTTTATCATTTCTGATTGTGCTTATTTAATCTTCTTTTTTGCAATTTATTTAATTATTTATTATATAGTTGAACGGTACAAATTAGAAATTAGTATATAAGTATGCTGCTTGTAGGTGAAGCTTGGGTTTTTAGGTAGACCTAACACCTCCTGATTGTGGAACAGGTACCCATTTTGTTGTCATGTGTCCCCTACCCTCTTACTTCCCTCCCTCCCTTAACAGTACCTGGCAACTACCAATGTAACTAATGTTCAGGGTCCATTTATAAGTGTGAATATGTGGTGTTAAGTTATTTATTGTTGTGATAGTTTATTTAATATGATAATCTCCAACTGCACCCAAATTGTTTGAGGCAATTATTTTGTTCTTCATTCCTGGATAGCATTTTATCATATATATATATATATATATATATAAAATTTTTTTTATACAGCCCACTTTCTATGGACAACGTGGTTGATTCCATGTTTTTGCTACTGGGAATAGTGCAGCAAGAAATAGGTCTTTACAAGTGTCCTTTTTGTAGAACAATTTATGTTACTTCCAGTATATTCCGAACAGAGCAATTGCTGGATCAAATGGAAGTTCAATTTTTAATTCTTTCAGAAATCACCATAACACTTTCCATAGAAGTTGAACTAGCTTACATTCCCACCAATAGTGTAGAAGTGTTCCCTTTTCTCCACAACCACACCAGCACATGCTGTTTTTCACTTATTAATGATAGCCATCCTTACCAGAGTTATGTGGTATCACACTGCAGGTTTGATTTTCATTTTTCTGATTATTAGTGAGACTGAGAGCTTTTCTCATGCATCTATTGGCTCCTTGTAAGCCTTTTAAGAAGTATCTATTCATGTCACTTGTCCACTTTTCAATGGAGTTGTTTCCTTTCACTTCATTTCAGTTCCTTGTAGATCCCAGATGCATAATTTGCAAATACTTTTTCCAGTTCTGTAGGTTGTCTCTTTATTCTCTTGATGGTTTATTTATCAGTGTAAAAGCTTTTCAGTTTAATGAAGTCCCACCTGTCTATCTTAGCTTTTGGAGAAATCCAAAAGATCATCAGAAATTATTATGAACATCTGTGTGAAAACCAAACTAGAAAATCTAAAGAAAATGGTGAATTAATCCGGCATAACCCAACCTCTTAAGGTTGAAACAAGAAGTAATTAAAACGTTAAACAGATCAATAACAATCTAGAAAATTGACTCTGTCATAAGAAACCTCCCTACCAAAAAAAAAAAAAACCTCTGGACCAGATGACTTCCCAGATGAATTTTACAACACATGTAAGGAGAAGCTGATGCCAATCTTACTGAGAGTATTCCAGGCAATCAAAAATGGTGGAATGATTGCTAACTTATTTTGTGCATCTAACATTATACTGAAACACAAACATTGCAAAGGCCCGATAAGGAAAATGTGTTACAGACCAATGTTCTTCATGAATATAGACACAAAATTTTTTAACAAGTATATATGTATTCAAATAGGATGCAACAACACATCTCAAGAATTATCTACCATGACAAGTTTGGCTACATTTTTGGGATGAGGGGCTGGTTCAACATTTGCAAGATTATAAATATAATTCAGCATATTAACAGATGTGAAAGCAAGAATTACATGATGATCTCATTAGACACAGAAATAAGCAATCAACAAAATTTAGCAGCCTTTCTTGATAAAAACACAAAGATATCTATGATAAACCCTCAGCCAACATTTTGCTTAAAGACAGAAGCTGAAAGCATTTCACGTAAGAACCAGAATAAGACAAAGATAACCACTCTCAGCCCTCCTATCCAACATAGTGCTAGAAGTCCTAGTCATAACAATCAAGCAAGATAAAAAAAATCAGGGATATCCAAAGGAAAAGAGGAAATTAAGGCATCTCTCTTTGTAGACAATATGATTCTATAACTAGGAAATCTTAAAGACTCTGTCAAAAGCCCCCTCACACTGATAACTTTGGTAAAGTCTTGGGTTACAAAATCAGCATGCAAAATACAGTTGCATTTCTATGCACTAGCAGTAAGCAGGTGAAGAATAAGATAAAAAATTACAATAGTCACAGAAAAATACCTTAGCATGCACCTAATCAGAGAAGTGAAAGAATTTACAATAAGGACTACAAAACACGTCCCTCCCAAAAACAAGATAGAAAAAAACAAATGGAAAAACATTCCATGGTTTTGAACTGGAAGAAGAATCACTATTGTCAAGATGTTCACCTACCTAAGGCAATCTAGAGAATAAATGCAATACCCATTAACTTAAGAACATCATTTTTTATAGACCAAGAAACAGCAATACAGAAATTCATATGGAAACAAAAAAGAGCTTGAATAGCCAAAAAAATCTTATGCAAATGAATAAACAAACACATAAATAAATAAATAAAGCAGGAAGTATCATACTTCCTGCCTTGAAACTTTAATGCTAAAGTAACCAAGATGCCATGGTATTGGTACAGGAATAGGTACATAGACCAATGGAACAAGACAGAGATTCCAGAAGCAAAAACATAGTCTCTCAACCAACCCATCTTTGTCAAAAGTGCCAATAACAATCACTGGAGGAAAAAAAACATATTTAACAAATGATGTTGGGAAAACTGGCTAACGACATGCAGAAGAATGAAACTGGACCTCTATCTAACACTGCATACAAAAATCAATTCAAAATGAACGAAGAACCTAAGCATGAAACCTCAAACTATAAAAGTCTTAGAAAATGGAAACATCCCCAGAACCACCCGCTCTAGATGACAGCCACAGAAATCATAGATTGAATGAAAAAAATGAACAGGAACCAAGAAAAGTTTTGAAAAGAAAAGCTCAATAAAATCACACAGGAAGCAAAAGTGGAGTTGGCCTATTTAAAAGAAGGTATTTTGAAATGATAAAAATAAGGAGTTCCATCCTCAAAATCAATAACAATGTCACAAGCATAGAGAGAAGAATCAACCAAGCCGAGTAAAGAATCACAGAAAATGAAGACCAAAGTATGAAATTAACCCAATCTGTCAAAAACATAGAAAAAAAAACTAAAAATGAAGGAGCAAATAATTTGAGAGATGTGGGAGTATGTCAAGAAGCAAACTTGATGTATGGTTGGTATCCCTGAGAGAGAAAGGGAAACAGAGAACAGCATGGACTAAGAATTCCATTAGGTCATCCAAAAAAACTTTCCTCATTCAACCAGAGATGTGATCTTTCAAGCACAAGAAATTCAGAGACTCCCCCCTACAAGGTATCACATGAGAAGACCAATCCCTAGACTCAGAGTAATCCAACTCCACAAAATAAGCATGAAAGAAAAAAATGCCTAAATGCTGAAAAAGAGAAAAGTCAAACTACTTACCAGGGAAGATCTATCAGAATCACTTTAGACTTATCTGCAGAAACACTAAGAGCCAGAAGAGATAGAAGTCTAATTTTTGATGTTCTTAATCGTAATCAATTCCAACCAATAATTCTCTACACCACTAAACTAAGCTTTATCAGTGACAGGGAATTAAAATTCTTCACATTCACATAGTCCCTAAGAGAATATGCTGCCCCCCCCCCCCCCCCCCGCAGACCAGGACTTCAGGAGAGACTTAAGACAGTATTGAGCACAGAAAAAAAAAGAAAGAAAAAGAAAAAGAATGAGTGTTAATGCCCATCACAAAAGTACAGAAAAACACAAAGTTAACAGAGCATACAGAATACTCACAAAAATAAACACACACACGTATATCAATTAAAAAGTTAGAGGAAGACAAAACAGCCTTATAAGATCCTCATGAAAGGGATAAACTCTTAATTGCAATAATCAATTTGAACGTGAGTGGACTAATGTGTCACTTAAAAATACATAGAGTGAAATAAACTGGATAAAACTGGATTAAAATAAGCATGACCTAAAAGTCTGCTGCCTCCAGGAAACTCTTCTCACTGCAGAGGATACCCACAGACTCAAAGTTGGAGGCTGGAAAACAATTTTTCAGGTGAATAGAAAACAGAAGAAGCAGGATTAGCTGTTCTTATTTTATACAAAGCAGTCCTCAGGACACGAAAACTTTAAAAGTATACTATGTAATGATAAAAAGCTTAATTAATCAGCACAAAATATCCATCCTCAACATATATGCACCCAACACAGGAGCACAAGGATTGTTTGATTAAGACAACTACTAAGCAAACTAAGAGAGGACATTGTCTCTCACACAATCAGAGGTGGAGAACTAAATACCCCCCTAATAGTTTTAAATAGATCATTGAGATAAAAACAAAACAAAACAAAAACAAGATCTGGAACTTCAACTTGATGATTGATCAAAATAACTTAATAGAGAACACCATGGACTAAGCATTCACCCACAAAAACTACAAAATATACATTCTACTGATAAGCACATGGAACATACTACAAGATTGAACATAATTTCAGACATAAATCAAACATAAACAAATTCCAAAACATCAAAATATTATCAAGCATCTTCTCAGGTCACAGTGGAATAAAAGTAAATATGGCCACCAATAAGTATCCCCAAATCACACAAAGACACAAACACTAAAGAACATGCTGCTTAACAACTTTTGTGTCACCAAATAACTCAATACAGAAAGTAAAAGATTCCTGGGAAAAAATGAAAGCAAAGACACATTTTATTAGAATTTCTGGGATGCCATGAAATGAGTGTAAAGAGGAAGATTCATAGTGTTGCATGTACATATGCATATATACATATACGAAATGTCAATAGCACAAGTAAACAGCCTAGGATCACACTTAAAGGAGCTGTGAAGGCAACATAACCAAAATCCTAACTTCAGCAAAATAATTCAGATCACCACGACAAAATCACAACTACAAAATATAGAAGACAAAAAAAATCATAAAAAGGATTAACAAGACACAAAATAATTCTTTAAAAGGATAAATAAGATTGATGGCTTCCTGGTCAGATTGACTGAAATAGAGAGAGAGAAGTCCAAATGAAAACAGTAGAAACACAAAAGGGGAGGTCACAACCGACCCTGAAAAATTCAAAAGGCTATCAAAGATTACTATGAACAGTTGTGCACAAATAAATTTGAAAATCTAAAAAAAGGAGGACTTTACTGTCATCATCCAGCCTCTCATTCAGTTGAAAATAAAATAAATTGAACATCTAAATAGACCAATAACAATCCAAGATATTCACTTTGTCAAAAGAAATTTCCCTTAAAAAAAAAAAAAGCCCCATATCAGATGGCTTTCCAGGGGAATTCTACAAGACATACAAGGAGGAACTGATACCAATCTTATTGAAAATACTCCAGGTAATCAAGAATTATGTAAAGTTTTTCAAATTATTTTATGATGCTACCATCATACTGATACCCAAATCTAGAAAACCCCACAAGGAAAGATAATTACAGGCCAATTTCCTTGATGAACATAAACACAAAAGATTGTTGACAAGATTCTAGCAAATTGAAAGCAACAACACATCTCAAAAGTCAGCCACCAAAACCAGGTGGGCTTCATTCCTGGGAAATAGGGCTAGTTCAACATTCACAACAACCAAGAACCACATGATTATATCATTAGATGTGGGAAAAGCATTCAACAATGTCCAGCATTCCTTCTTAATAAAAACCCTCAAGCACCTAGGCATAGATAGAATATTGCTCAAAACAGTAAGGGCTGTACAGCTAACATTTTACTCAGTGGGCAGAAATTGAAAGAATTTCCCCAGATAATGGAGTCTGATTTTTAGTATTCTTAAAGATAATCAATTCCAAACAAGAATTTCCTAACCCTCAGAGCTAAGACCAAGAAGAAGACAAGCATACCCACTCTCACCCCTCCTGTTCAGCATAGTGCTGAATGTCCTAAACAGAACAAACTGGCAAGATAAGAAAATCAGGTGTATTCAAATAGGAAAAGAGAAAGTTAAGCTATCCCTCTTTGTAGATGATATGATTCTTTACCTTGAAAATACAAGGAAGTCCATCAAAAGTCTCCTGGCACTAGTAGGTGACTCTGGTCAAGTTTTAGGGTACAAAATCAATGTGCAAAAGACAATTGCATTTCTATACACCAGCAACAAGCAGGCAGAGAAGCAAATAAAAATTATAACCCCATTTACAATAACCACTCAAAAAAGAAATATCCTGGCATCTACCTAATGAGACAAGTAAAAGACCTTTAAAATGAGAACTACAAAATACTGCTCAGAGAAATCAAAGATAACACAAACAGTGGAATAGGATTGAGATTCCAGAAGCAAAATCTCAATTTCTCAACCAACTCATCTTTGACAAAGCCTCCACCACCAACCACTGGGGAGAGGAGAACCTATTCAGTAAATGAAGAGGCTTGGGTACACGGGGGAAAGTGCAATAAATTCTGCCTGTTTATCTTAATGTTTTTTAATTATTGAACTAGATTTTGTATAATTATGCAATGGCTTTATTTGCTATTTTTGTTGAAATTTTGTTTTAACCAGTGCAAGAATATTGACTCCTATTTTGCTGTGTTCCATTTGTATGATGTATTTTTCTTTATCCCTTTACCTTGAGTTGATGGGTGTTGTACATAGGTCTATTGAAGACAGCAGTAAGATGAGCCTTGTTTTATTAACTAATTTACCTCTCTGTCTCTTTTAAGTGGATAATTTATGCTGCTTATGTTCAAGGTCAACATTGATATGTGAGGTATCATTTTTGATATAGTGTTTTCAGCTAATTTCTTCGTAGTTTCAATTTTGTAGTTGC
The DNA here is from genome assembly GCF_000164805.1 of Carlito syrichta. NCBI lineage: Eukaryota > Metazoa > Chordata > Mammalia > Primates > Tarsiidae > Carlito > Carlito syrichta. Next base: position 70,426 of record NW_007256122.1, on the reverse strand, counting down.
CTTATAGGGTCTGTGGGCTGTGTTCTTACATGTGCCTTTGTGGTATAAACAATGCTTTTCATTATTTACATGTTTACAACTCCCATAATCATCTCTTGTATGGCCTGTTTGGTGTTGAAAAATTCCCATAACAATTACTTATCTTGGAAATACTTTATTTTTTCTTTGTTTATGAAGCTTATTTTGGCAGGGTAAGAAATTCTTGACTGGCATTTATTTTTTTTTAATAATGCTAAAAATCATTCCCCAATCCCTTCTGGCCTATAAAGTTTATTCTGAGAAATCTGTTGTTATTCCTATCAGTTTCCCATTATAGGCAATATGGCCCCTTTTCTAATAGCTTTTAAGATTTTTTTCATGTTGACCTTAGTTTGATGATTATGTGCCTTTGAGATGGTCATTTTGTACAATATCTCTCATGATTTCTTTTAATTGGTCATATCTGCATGTCAACCTTTCTAGAAAAATGGAAAAAAATTCAATTTTTCCATTATTTCATGAAATATATTTCACAAGTTGTGTACTTTCTCTTCTTCTCTTTCAGAAATGGCAATAAATCATAGGTTTGGTTGTTTTACATAATACTACACATCTCAGTGGCTTTGTTTCTTTATGTTGTATTTTCTTTATTGTTATCTCTCTGGGTTTATTCAAATGACCAGTTTTTAATCTTTGAAATTATTTCTTCTGCTTTGTCTAGTCTCCTTTCAGTCTTCCAATGATATTTGGAAATTTTTTGTAGTAAATATCTTAATTCCACAAGTTCAGATTTGTTCTTTCATAATGTAGCTATGCCATCTTTTGAATCTTAGACTGTTTGTGTGGCTTCTTTGTATTGCATTTCAATTTCTTAGATCTTGTTGAGTTTTCTTGTCATCCATATTTTAATTTTTTGTTTCATTTTAGACATTTCATTCTTTACTGGTTTCTTTTTGCCTTAGGGACCTGACACCTTTTTCTTTGAATTTGTTATTCTTTGGATGTGACTTTTTTATTTTATATTCTTTTTTTTCTGAAAATTATGACTGGTATATATTGTGTATTTTTGATTGACTTTGTTTGCTGGTGTTTTTAGAAGGCCAACTTGCTGTATAGATTTCTTTTTTGCGGGTTCATGTGGTGGCTTTATTTTTCATTGCTTACTGCAGAAATATCTCTTTGTTAGTTGGTGTAATTTGGGCTGCAGTCCAGTAGATGGTGCATAAGAATAGGAGTCTGCAGATAGGCTTTTTCTCTTCATATGCTAGCCTACAGCATATTTAGGGGTTCTGAAGAACCATAAAAAGCAGCCTCTCCAGCATGTACTTGCATTTGGAGCAGGTGGAGCTGTTGGAGAAGTGTGAAAAACAGCTTGTTTTATATGCATGTTTCCCAGGCACCTATGAGAAGAACTGCTGCTGTGTCCACAAAAGTTCACAGAATGGGGAGGGGTATAAAATATTGGGAGCCAGCCTTGGAGGCCCGCCTGATGACAAAGTCCAGGTGCGCTGAGGACCCCCGTCCGCAAAGCGAGTCCGGGCAGCTGAGGCCCTTCTGTCTTCCGTCTTTGCTGTTGATACAGCTGAAGAAATTCTGTGCAGTCGTGGAAGAAGAAGATGGCATGTTTATGCGAAGAATCACAGCTAACCTGGAAATGTCATGGTTTATTTTTCCATTTTCCCACTATGCCACTGGCCTTTTCTAACATATGCAAGGGTTAAACTCTGAAGCACATCAAGAATGCTTTCTTTCACTTGGTTATAAGTCACTAGATATTGCTGAAGTAATAAATGATATAAGTATATTCACTCCTTATTTGATTTAGGATTATGCAGTTTAGTGTTTAGACATAGGGTTTTTTAGAAACATAAATCTATAGTAAGTTCATTATAAATTCATTATAAGTTCTAACACTTATCTAGGAGTTTGTAGGTGATTTATAACACTGTTTTTACTAACTTAGGATAAGGATTAATGTTAAGGTTTCTACTTAATTCTATAGCTAAACTCTAAGTTAACATTTATAGAATAGGTTTTCACTGAACTCATACTATAATAATCAGACACTTTTATGACAGATCAGTTAAAACAGAAAGCAACCTTGAGGGGCCTGGGAAACATTACTAAAAGCTTCTTTTGAGTTCTCTTTAGAAACAAGCACTGCAAGATAAGAGAAAAGTAACGAGGATATCTGGACAAGGGAGGCGATCACAGGACTCTGAAGAACATAAGAGCCTAAGATGAGAAAATTCCTGACACATAAAGAAATATACACTTAAAGAAACTTTCTTGAAACATTAGTAATTTGGGACATTGGACTGAGAGTGTCATTGTTGGCTTTATGAATAAGACTTGTCTAAATGCCTATGGGAATCTTGGTTTGTTCACTACTAAGACCACTAGCTGGTAACTTTTAAAAGATATGTATGTGAAAGAATTTTCTTTGTCTAGCCCCTTCACAAATGGTATAAAAGCTCTATGTTAACTACCATTAAACTGTCATCTGTTCAAGAAGCAGGTGTCCGGTATATGATTGTCGTTCGCCTATCCGTCTCTCCTTCAACACTTCCCACGACCCTTGCGGGGCGGGCCCCTGCAATAAAACATATGACCTTTGCTCCAAGTCTATTCTTTGGCTTCAGTGTTGTATCATTCAGCAGTTGATGCTGTGTCTGTGATATGAATTTTCATCTGGTCAACCTGGTCTCCAAGAGTGTCAGCTCAATGGGTTGGCAAGCCTGACTCCAAAAAGTGTCACTTGTAATGGACTGGCAAGCCAAGACCCAGAAGTATTGGCTTTAATGGGTCAACAAGTCAAGCCCTGAGAATGTTGTTGATTTGGTGGGTGACAAGTCAGCCCCGGAAGTGTCTCAGCTTCAGAGTCTCGCCCTCTGCCAGCAGCTCTCCCAGTTCAGCCAGCTCCATTGCCTGGAAAAACAGCCTATGGAGTAGTAACTCTTCTGCTCTGATGATCTTCTGCAGGCCTGTGTTTTTGTCTCATTCCCAGGAGGAATAAGGGGCATGGAAGGCCAAAAGGTGGGAAAGCAGGATTTATTGAGAGAAGGGAAAAGATCCTAGAGTGAGAGCAGAACTGAGGGGATTTTGGATCTGGCACCAAAAGCTGGTACTTATGTAGCCCTAAGACTGAGCTGATTGGCAAGCACTAGCTGTGAGCTGATTGGTGGGCACTAGCTGTTCTGATTGGTCAGTACTAAGGACTAATAAGCAGGAGTTAGGGGCCTAATGATGAGCTGATTGGTCAGCACTTGGCAGTGAGATGATTGGTTGTTTTTCTATCCCAACAGTGAGCTATAGTTTGAGAAGCTTGTAGGGAGCTTGTTTACCAGGGGTAATATATCATTCCAAGAGGACTGCAGGAAGTTTTGCTACTTTGTTATGGGGGGTGAGGGACACCCTGTGTGTTTGTCTAGCTTTTCTCTAGCTATCTCCTCTCTCACCTGCATTTGTTTTGTTTCAAGGGAAGCTTTTGTGCTCCTGCCTCCCTTCGAGGAGGTCTGTGCCACGGGTTAGAATTTTAGAGGACTCACTGCCCCTTAGGAACTCACTTGTCTCTTGTGCTTGTTAAAGTCAGAGAGATTGTGAGAGAAGACTAAAGTTTTCTGATGATGCAGTGGATCATAGACAGAGAATCCCCAGGCAGGGCAGTGGTTCCATGGGTGAACAACTAGTATGGTAACCAACTTCTAAGCCTAAGTTTGAAGACAGTGTACCACAGGTATATAGACTGTCTACCAGTTCTTTGTTTTGGAGAAAATATCTAATCACCATTTTTCTTATTGCACCAGCACTTTAGCAGTCAGGAAATTTTCAGAGGAGAGAGGGGAGCAGAGAGACATATTCCCACCTATAGTTTCCATTTGGCTTTAAGGTTCTTAGGAGTTGATACCAGCAGAATCTATTGCACTTTCCCCCATTTGCCCAAGCCTCTTCAGATGGGCACTCTGTCAGTTCCTGTTGCTTCTTCCTTTATTTTTCTGCTCAAAACTTGAGAATTCCAAAGAAACTTTGATCTTCCTTCTAAGGAGAACTGGCATGCTATGCCCTTGGTTAGTGACCTGTGTGTTTGACTGCTGTCTCTTGTCTTTTCACATTCCAAGGCCCAGACAGATAACCAGGTTTTTCTTAGGGATAACAAGACCATTTGCCCCTTTCCAGAGTGTCCTGGTGTCCTAGCTATGGATCAACAAGTATTTGCATGTTTCAAAGTGACAGAGGCTATGGCAAACCAGTTGGGCTTCTCACTTTAAATGTAGGATTATTAAACTAGAATTGATCCTTAACATTTACTTGCAATCATAGTACATTTTTATAGTTTAGTAACTTTTCTCAAACTTCTTAAACACCCTTTTGTATCCTCACTCTCAGCTAAACACCGTGCTTCCTATTTCACTGGGAAAATAAAAAACAAACAACCCCAAAAATCCTGCACACTTCCAATATACCATGTCTCTACTTACCTATCTCAACTTTTCCCAATGTAATCTTTCTTTTTCTTAATTTTTGTGATTCAACTAGTCAAGATACTAACTACAGTCTACACCTTTTTCTACATCCTCTTTTGCTATGCAAAGGCAGTACTCATAACATTTTCTCTACCAGCAAAAATAGAAAAAATGATATTTATCTTATTTTTTTGTTTGTTTTGAGTTGAGTCTCACTCTGTCGCCCAGACTGGAGTGCAGTGGCCACTCCTGGCCACCGCAGCCTTGACCTGTTGGGCTCCAGTGATCCTTCTACCTCAGCCTTCCGAGTAGCCAGAACTACAGGCGTGCACTACCACACCCGGCCGATTTTTTGATTTATTGTAGAGATGAGGTCTCGCCAAGTTGCCCAGGTGGGTCTCAAACCCGCGGACTCAGGCAATTCACTCACCTCAGCTTCCCAAGGTATGGGATTACAGGCTGAGCCACCAAGCCCAGCTATCTTATTTTTTAAATAAATCTTTTTCTTCACTACAATTTTATATTCAGTTATTGTGTTGTGTTTATTGTTCTTTTTATATAAAAATACTTTTTACAATAAATTCTAATATTTACTATCTGTAAATCTTTTCTCTATTATTGCTTATAATCTCTTAATTCTGAATTTTACCCCATCATTTCACTGAAATCTTCTGTAGTCAACAACATCAATACCTCCACATTGCTAAATCTAATGCTTAATTCTAAATTTTAAAAATATATTTCGTGTCATATAAATATTTGATACAAATAGTCACTATTCTTAGAAATACTTGTTGGACTTAAATTTTATTTAGGGCAATGAAAATTTTCTCTTTTGTCCTTCTAGCCTCTGGTCACTCCTTGTCAGTGCATTTTATGGTTTCTTCTTATTTTCTTCAAATTTTAAATTTTGTAATGTTCTCTGGATCCATTTTTTGGATCTCCTTTTTCAAAACTACATGCACTCTTTTGGTGTTTTCATTTAGCATAATGGTAGTATATATAAACTTTATGCTCATGACTCCCAAATTTATATTGTCAACTCATATCTAGCCCTTAATCTCCAGGCTTGTGATTGCAACTGTCTGATTCTTATCTCCATTAATTTTTTTCTAATGTAGGCATCTGAAGTATAACATGCGAAAATATTAGCTCTTGACATTACTTCCTCGCATGCTCCCTTCTTACTGTCATTACCACTTAAATAAATTGTATTTTTAAATTTCATTTGCTAATGCCAAATTTCTTGATGGCATTCACATTCTTCTCTTTTTATCATACTTTATGTCTGTCTAAGCTACCAGTAAATCCTGCTGCTTCTGTCATCAAATTGTATTCTAAATCTAGGCACAACTCTCAGTTTGCACTGCTATGATCTTAATTCAAGTGACTTTGTCATCCTTCAATCCATTCTTACCACTCATCATTCAACATACTACCTAAGTTGCTCATGTCAAATAATAAATTAGATTATGATATAATTGCCCAGAATCTCCTAATAGCTTATCTTTCCATTATGGTTAAAAGTCAACGTATTTACTAAATATATTCTTCTCTTCCCAGTGGTTGTTGGTGGAAGCTTTTTCGAAGACGAGTTGGTTGAGAAATTGAGGTTTTGGTTCCGAGATCTCTATCCTGTTTCCCTGGTCTGTATATCTGCTCTGGTACCAATACCAGGCTGTTTTGATTATCATAGCCTTACAATACAGTTTAACGTCTAGAAATATGATACCTCCCACTTTGTTTCTTTTGATGAGGATTGTTTTGGCTATTCATGGTCATTTATATTTCCATATGAATTTCTGTATTGTCACTTCCAGGTCTGAGAAAAATGATGTTGATAATTTAATGGATATTACATTGAATTTGTAGGTTGCCTTTGGTAGGATGGACATCTTAACTATGTTGATTCTTCTAATCCATGAGCATGGAATTTTTTTTTTCATTTGTTGGTATTTTTGATTTATTTGAACAGTGTTTTGCAGTTTTCATTGTAAAGCTCTTGTACTTATCTGGTTAGGAAGATGCCGAGGTATTTCTTTTTGTTGTTGTTTGTGGCTATTGTGAATGGGATTTTGCTTTTTATTTGGTTCTCTGCTTGTATGTTGTTGGTGTATAAGAATGCTATTGTCTTTTGCACATTTATTTTGTACCACAAGACATTGCCAAAGTTCTTTATCAGTACTAGGAAGTTTTTGATAGATTTTCTTGGATTTTCAAGGTATTGGATTATATAATCACCAAAGAGGAATAGCTTAACCTCCTCTTTTCCTATTTGGATAAACCTAATTTCCTTTTCTTGTCTGATTGTTCTAGGTAAGACTTCTGACACTATGTTGAGCAGGCGGGGTGAGAGTGGGCAGCTTTGTCATGTTCTAATTTTCAGAGAAAATACTTCCATTTGTTATCTGTCTAGCGATATGTTGTCTGTGGGTTTATGATAGATTGCTGTTACAATTTTGAGGTATGTTCCCTCTATGCCTAGGTGTTTAAGGACTTTTATCAAGAATGAATGCTGGAGTTTATCAAAAGCTATTTCTGCATCTGGTAATACAATCTTGTGGTTCTTGTTTTTACATATGTTGATGTATTTAATTACATTTATGGCCTTGCTGATTTTGAACCAGCCCTGTGTACTTTCAAGAAGATTGGTGTCAGTTCCTCCTTGTACATTTTGTAGAATTCCATTGGAAAGTTGTCTGGTCCAGGGCTATTTTTTGTAGGTAGCAGACTGATCACATGCAGAAGATTGAAACAGGACCCCTACCTATCACCATACACAAAAATAACTCTAAATCAATCAAAGACCTAAATGCAAAACATCAAACTGTAGGGATCCTAGAAAACACAGGAGGAACCATTATGGAACTCAGAATAGGCAACCAATTCCTGATGAAAACCCCAGATGCCCATGCCATAAGAGACAATATAGACAAGTAGGACCTCGTCAAATTGAAAAGCTTCTGCAAAGCAAAAGAAACCATCAAGAGAATGGGGAGAAAGCCCACAGAATGGAAAGAAAAATTGCCAACTGTATATCTGACAAAGGGCTAACATTCAGAATCTATAAGGAACTCAAACGTGCTTAAAGGAAAAAACAAAGAGACCCATTAAAAAGTGGGTGAAAGACATGAATAGATATTTCTCAAAGAAGACATACGGACAGCCAACAGACACATAAAAAAGTGCTCAATCTCACTAACCATCAGAGAAATGTAAATCAAAAACACACTGAGACACCACTTAACTCCTATAAGAAAGGCCATTATTAAAAAAAAAAAAGATGTTGACGAGGATGTGAAGAAAAGGAAACATTTCTCCACTGTTGGTGGGAGGGTAGTACAACTTCTGTGGACAACAGTGTGGTGATTCCTAAAAAATCTAAAAATCAACCTCCCATATGATCCAGCAATACCCATTCTGGGAATATACCCAGAGGAACTCAAATCATTCTATGGAATAGATATCTGCACATGCATGTTTATTACAGCATAATTCACAATAGAAAATACATGGAAACAACTGTGCTGCCCATCAAAAATGAAGTGGATAAAAGTAATGTGATACATATACATGATGGAATATTATACAGTCATAAGGAAGGACAAAATTATGAACTTCGCAGAAACCTAGATAGATTTAGAGTCTATAATACTCAATGAACTATCGCAGAAACAAAGAACTGAGTACCACATGTTCTCACTCATAAGCGGACCCTGAACATTTTCATAACACTATAAGAAAGGGATTGGCAATAGTGGGAAACTGCCAGGGGAGGGAGGGGGAGCACACAACATCAATAAAGTACATAATCTCAATCTAGGCGAAGTGGGGACCAAAAGAATTCCCAAACTTTACCTTTTAGCTACTTGTATACCTAATCCTCAATTGTACCTCACACTTTCAAAACAAAAAAAGTCAAAGTATTTGCAATGACCTATAAAGCACAACATAATCTTTCCACTTTTGTGTCTTCAAAAAACTTTTTTATAATTATTTTTTACAACTCTCTTTTTTGCTTACTTTGACTTGCAGACTGGACTCCTTGCTTTATAACATACCAGGCAAACTTTTATCTCAGATTCTTTGTCCATTCTCTTTCCTTTACCAGCCATAATTCTTCTTCAGATGTCTTTATAATTCAATTATTTATTTTCTTCAGATCTTTACCTGACTGTGATTTAAACAAAACATTTTGACACTCAATTACTTTATAATCTTCCTTTTTAATTGTAATTTTAATTTATTTTTTTCTTCAGATTATTTTTGACATCTTTTAATGTCCCTTCCCTTCCCTAATTTATTTTTCCTCTTTGAATTTTCACTATTTAACATACCAAATATTTTACTCATGTGCCTTACCAGTTGCTTTCACTAGAACGTATACTCTGTTAAATAAACATTTATTGTCTGCTTTGTCCACTGTTATATTTATAGTGTCTAGTAAAATATCTGATATACTGTACAGATCCAATTATTGTTTTCCACAAACATTATTAAATATGAATATAAATGTGAGCCAGACAATTGGAAACTTTGGTGGATGTAGCAGACACAAGTGTATTTATGGTCATAAAGTATTGCCATGATGAAATTATTTAAAGTGCTAATTTATCATAAATTGGTCAAGTATAAAAGTGTGCAGTGAGAAATTCAGGCAAGGAAATTATAGTGGATAGAAATGCTGAAGATACTTTTTACATTTTTATGGCATGTAATGGCCATATCTACTATTGTAAGTTTAGATTCCAGTACATATACTGATTACTCACAGTATTTCCCTTGTTAAGTTTCTGTATGTTTAGAGTTTTCATTCCAGATTTTAAAAGTCTAAGTACATTACAAAAATATAATACATGGTTTTAGTGTTACTAAATTCAGTAGTTTCATTGGTTTTCATTATATCAATTGGCTACTGACTGGAGGAAAGAAGGCCATTGTTGTTGTTGCTATGACTAATGATTTGTAACCAGCTTTATGAAGATATTATGTGCATATTATACAGTTTACTCTTTTAAAGTTTATAATCCAAGGTTTTCACTTGGATTGTTCACAGAATGCGCAACCAGCAGCAAAACCAATATTAGGACATTTTATTACCCAATGAAGAAACTCAATAACCATTAGTAGCCATTCCTCATTTGCTCATCCTATTATTTTTTCCTTCCCTGATCTCCTGACTCCAGAAAATTCCACTCAGTTTGTCTCTATATATTTGCCTATTAAGAACATTTTGAAACTCTATTTAATTGTAATTGTATATCCTTTGACACACAACCCCCAACATACCATTGAATCACCCAAGTCTTTAAAAACCACCATTCTTCTTTCTCTACATATGAGATGATATTTTTTAAAATTCACATATAATTTGTATTATAAATCTCACTTAACAGAATACTTAGAATAATGTTTTTCAGGTTTATCCATGTTGTCTTAAATGGTAAGGTTTTGCTCTTTTTATGGCTGCATAGTTTTTCGTGTGTGTGTGTGTGACCTTTTAAAATCTATTCAAACATTGATTTACACTTAGGTTGATTGCATATCTTCACATTATAAATACTTCTGTAATAATAATGAAGGTATTGGAACTACCAATCCCAACACCATTTCTCTGGTAGTTTCCCACTACTGCCAATCGCTTTCTCATAGTATTATGTTAATTGTTTAAGGTCCACTTATGAGTGAGAACATATGGTACTCTGTTCTCTGTTTATGTGATAGATCACTGAGTATGTTTGACTCTGAATCCTTCCATGTTGCTGTGATGTCCATATGCTTGCACTTCTTTATGGCTGCATAATGTTCAATTGTGTATATGTACCACATTTTTCGTATCAGTTCATCTTCTATGATTGGTTCCATGTTTTTTCTATTGTGAATAGAGCCACAACAAACATACATGTGCAGGTATCTTTCTTTGTAGGATGATTTGAACTCCTCCAGGTATATTTCCAACAGTGGAAAAGCTGGGTCATATGGAAAGTCAATTTCTAGTACTTTCAGAAATACCCACACTGTCTTCCAAAGTGGTTGCACTAATTTGCATTCCAACCAGCAGTATAGAAGCATTCCTTTTTCTCTGCATCCTTGGCAGTATCTGTTGTTTTTTGTTTTAATAATGATGGCCATTCTTACTCGGGTTAGGTGGTATCTCAATGTGGTCTTGATTTGCATTTCTCTGATGATGAATGAGGCTGAGCACTTTTTCATGTGTCTGTTGGCTGCCCATATATCTTCTTTAGAGAAGTGTCTGTTCATGACTTTTGCCCACTTTTGAATGGGGCTGTTTTTTTTTGTTTTTTTTTTCCTTTTGGCACATTTGAGTTCCTTGTAGGTCCTAGATATTAAGTCTTTGTCAAATATAGAGTTAAAAAATATTATTTCCTATTCTATGGGCTGTCTCCCTGCTCTCTTGATGATTTCTTTTGCTTTGCAGAAGGTCATCAGTTTGATGAGGTCCCACTTGTCTATCTTATTAGTTATGGTATAGACACTTAGGGTTCTGATCAGGAATTGGTTGCCAGTTCCAACTTCCATAAGGGTATCTTCTGTGTTTTCTAAGATTCAGTTTGAAGTTTTACATTTAGGTCTTCGATCCATTTGGAGTTAATTTTTGTGTATGGTGATAAGTAGGAGTCCTGTTTCAATCTTCTGCATGTGATCAGCCAGTTTTCCCAGCACCATTTACTGAATAGGTTCTCCTCTCCCCACTAGTTGTTGTTGGAGGCTTTGTCAAAGATGAGTTGGTTGAGAAATTGAGGCTTTCCTTTTGGAATCTCCATCCTCCTCCATTGGTCTATATGCCTGTTTTTGTATCAGTGCAAGGCTGTTTTGATTACTGTAGCCTTATAGTAAAGTTTGAAGTCTGGAAGTGTGACATCTCCTGCTTTGTTCCTTTTGCTAAGGATTGTTTTGGTTATTCATGGTCATTTAAGTTTCCATACGAGTTTCTGTATTGTCATTTCCAAATGTGAGAAGAATGATGTTGGTAACTTAATGGGTATTGCACTAAATCTGAAGGTTGTCTTTGGTAGGATGGACATTTTAGCAATGTTGACTCTTCGTTTGCATGAGCGTGGAATATTTTTTCATTTGTTTGTGTCTTTTTTGATTTCTTTGAGCAGTGTTTTGTAGTTCTCATTGTAAGAGTCTTTTACTTCTCTGGTTAGGAAGATGCCAAGGTATTACATTTTTTTTTCTTTTTTGTGGCTACTGTGAATAGTATTGTTCTTTTAATTTGGGTCTCTGCCTGCTTGCTGTTGGTGTATAGGAATCCAACTGTATTTTTTATATTTATTGTGTATCCTGAGACTTTGCCAAAATTCCCTATCAGTACAAGCAGGTTTTTACAGATTCTCTTGAATTTTCAAGGTATAGGATTATATCATCAGCAAAGAGTGACAACTTGACTTTCACTTTTCCTAATTGGGTACAACTGATTTCCTTCTCTTGTCTAATTTCCCTAGCTAGGACTACCAAAACAATATTGAACAAAAGGGGTGGGAGTGAGTAGCCTTGTCTTATTCCAGGTTTCAAGGAAAATGTTTCCAGTTTCTGTCCATTTAGCAATATGTTAGCTGTGGGTTTATCATAGAAAGCACTTACAATTTTGAGGTATGTACTTTCTATACTTAGGTGTCTGACAGTTTTTATGAAGATAGGAAGCTGGATTTTATCCAAAGTTTTTTCTGTATCTAATGATATTATCATGCAGTTTTTATTTTTATATCTGTTGATGTATTTAATTATATTTATGGTCTTGCAAATGTTGAACCATCCCTGCATCCTGGGGATGAAGGCTACTTGGTCATGGTAGATGACTTTTGAGATGTGTTTTTGGATCCAATTTGCTAAGTTCTTGTTGAGGACTATTGCATCTATGTTCATAAAGGATATTGGACTGTACTTCTCTTTTTTTGTTGGATCATTAACTGGTTTGAGTATCACTGTGATGTTAGCTTTGTAAAATGATTTTGGGAGAACTCCATCTTTCTCAATTGCCTGGGGTGCTTTCAATAGGATTGATATCAGCTCCTTGTACATTTTGTAGAATTCTGCTGGAAAGCCATTAGGTCCAGGGTTTGTTTGTTTTTTTTTTAGAGTAGTTTTCGTATGACAGAATAAGTTTCCTGGGTAGTTATCAGTATATTTAGTGTCTTAATGTCTTCTTGTTTCAACCTGGGGAGATTGTGTTATGTCAGAAAGTCTTCCACTTCATTTAGGTTATCAAGTTTGTTTCCATATAGGTGCACACAGTACTCTCTGATGATCTTTTGTATTTCTTCAGGGTCAGTTGTGATTTGATCTTTTGTATTACTGAGTGTGTTTATTTGGACTTTTTCTCTCTTTTTCTTGGTCATTCTGGCTAGGGGTTCATCAATCTTGTTAATTCTTTTAAAAAACCAGTTTTTTTGTTTCGTTGTTTTCTATGATGTTTTTGTCTTCTATATCCCATATTTGTGCTCTTATTTTGGTGATTTATATTATTCTGTTAATGCTGGACTTTTGGTGGTCTTCTCCTTCCAGCTCTCTTAGGCAATCTGTTAGTCTGTCAACTTCTGCTCTTTCTGCTTTCTTGGTGTGCTCGTAGAGATATAAATTCTCCTCTTAGAACTGATTTCATGGACTCCCAGATGTTTTAGTAAGATGTTTCTTCATTTTAATTTGTGTTCAGGAATCTTAATTTCTGCTTTGATTTCAGTAGTTGTTCAGTATCATGCTGTTTAGTGTCCATGTCTTTGTGGGCTTTGGGAAAAGGTTGATATTGATATCTATTTTTATTCCACTGTGATCTGAGAAGGTACATTCCAATATTTCAACCTTATGGAATTTGTTTATTTTTGATTTATGGCCAAAGATGTGATTGATCTTGGAGTACGTTCCATGTGGTGATGAGTAGAATGTATATTCTTTGGTTGTTAGGTGGAATAATCTGTAGATATCTATAAAGTCCATTTGGTCAAGTGTCAAGTTTAGGTTCTGGATCACCTTGTTGATTTTTTTCCTTGATGATCTATCTAGGGGTGTTAGTGGCATATTCAAATCCCCTGTTATAATAGTGTTAGAGTCTATATCTTTTTTTAGTTTACTTAGTAGTTGCTTTATAAATGCTAGTGCTCCTGTGTTGGATGCAATTATGTTTAGGATGGATATTTCTTTTTGATGGATTGCACATTTTATCATTTTATTGTGTCCTTTTGTATCTTTTTAAATTTTTGATAGTTTAAAAGTTGTTTTTTTCTGATATTAAGATCATGACTCCTGATTTCTTTTGTGATCCATTTGCCTGGAAGCTCATTTTCCATCCTTTGTGTCTGTGTGTTTCCATTGTGATGATATAAGTCTCCTGAATGCAACAAATTATTGGGTCATGGTTTCTCATCCAGTTCTCTATTCTGTGTCTTTTCAATGGTGTATTTAGTCCATTCACATTCAGGCAGGTTATTGGAATGTGATTGTTTATCTCTGTCATGAGGTTCTTATAAAGTTTCTTCTTTGTTTGCTTGTTTTCTTTTGGCTTTGTGGTTGATGTACATTTGTGTTTTCAAGTTTGTTGTTGCACTGTATTCTCTGTTGTTTTTCTTTTTGTTTTTGTTTTTTTGAGTTGGAGTCTCTCTCAGTCGCCCAGACTGGAGTGCAGTGGCTGCTCCCAGTCACCAGAGCCTCGCCTGCTGGGTCCCAGCAATCCTTCAGCCTCAGCCTTCCGAGTAGCTGGAATTACAGGCATGCATTACCATGCCCAGCTGATTTTTTTATTTTATTGTAGAGATGAGGTTTCACTGCCCAGGTGGGTCTCAAACCTGCGGGCTCAGGCAATCCACTCACCTCAGCCTCCCAAAGGTGTGGGATTACAGGCTGAGCCACCGAACCTGGCTTCATATTCTCTGTTGATTCAGTGCTGAGCCCGCCTGTTCTTTTGGGAAGTGTGTGGCTGTTCTTTATTTTTCTTTCTTCTGTGCTTAATACCTTTTTAAGTGTCGCATATTGAGATGGTCTGGAAGCTGCATAATCTCTTAGGGATTGAATGTCTGGCAAGGATTTTAATTCTCCATAACTGATGAAGTTGAGATTGGCAGGGTACAATATCCTTGGTTGAAACTATTTATCTTTGAGGACCTTGAATATAGGACTTCAGTTCCTTCTTGCTTGTAGTGTTTCTGCCAATAGATCTGCTGCTATTCTGACTGGTTTCACTTAGTAGGTAGTCTGACCTTTCTCTCTTGCTGCCTTTAGGATTTTTCCTTTTGTGCCTACTTTGTGTAGGTGAATGACTATGTGTCTAGGATTTGTCTTCTCATTTGATGTCTTGTGGGGGGCTCTGTATCTCTGTTGATTGTCTGATCACATCTCTAGTGAGATGGGGAAAGTTATCTTGAATTTCCTCCTGGAATACGTGTTCCAAGTTGTTCTCCATTTCCCTTTCTTCTTCTGTTGTACCTATCAGTCATAGGCTCATACTCTTGATATAATCACACATCTCTTGTAGGCTTTGTTCTTTCTTTCTGTGTCTTCTTTCTATGTTTTTAAAAGTTTGGGTTAATTCCTTACTCTGGTCTTCATATTCTGAGATTTTTTCTTCAGTTAAATTAATTCTGCTTTCCATGCTTGTCATCTTGCTATTTATTTCCTGGATAAATTTTTTATTGCCAAAATCTCTGACACACATTCTTTCAGTGTTGCATCTTGTCCTTCTTGAGTCTTATTCACTCTTTCCATCCAGACCCTAATCCCTGTCATATTCTAGGGCCATTTGTTGGTGGCTTCCATTGTTTGGGCACCAACGTCTGCCTTTTCAGGAGTTTTCTCTTGGTTACACTTGAATTTTCCTGTGGTCTTCCTTTGATTTTTCATCATTTGTGACAAATTTCTTGTTTTTCTCTTTAGTTCTATTATTCAGTATCAGTGGGAGAGGCTATCCTTTCTGATGTTTGCTTGACCCTCTATTCTTTCCTGATCTGGGCTCTGGATTTGTTCTATTTTAAAATAAGACTGTGGATGGGAACTTTGTTCTATTGCAGTTTTTGAAAGTTGAATAAAGTAGGGGGTGGAGAGGTAGGATTCAGAAACTATTTGCAAATTACAATGTTCACTGACAGAGGTTTGTGTTCCCTGAATTCCATTCTCCACCAGCACTCTATATGACAATACAAAGCAGAAGCCAATGCAAAAGCAATTGAGTACACACAGAGACATACACACACCCCAAACCAAACTGGAACAACAACAAAGTGAAACAAAACAAGCAACAACAAAAACCAAGAATACTGAACACACACACGCCTAGCACAAAGTGAATGGAGGGGGGGAAAAAAAGCAAAGTCCAGGAAAAAAAGAAAAGGAATTCACATTCTTCAGATTGAACCCTTACCCACGTATTGCTACACTCCTTAAACTATAAAAAATAAAAATAAAAATAAACAGTAGAATAAAAGCAAAAACAAACCAATAAAAACATTGAATTGAAAGATGAACACTTAATCATTTACATGAACACTTAAGCAGAAATCCGAAAAGAAAAGAAGAAAGAAACAGAAAAAGAAAAAAGAAAAAAAGATTAGGGGGATGCAGATCAAACCCTCACATATATATTCATTCACAAAGGAAAATATTTTTAAAATAGGTGAATTAGCAAACAGGCAAAAATTGTTAAAACTTTTTTTTTTTTGAGTTGGAGTCTCACTCTGTCACCCAGACTGGAGTGCAGTGGCTGCTCCCGGTCACCACAGCCTCGACCTGCTGGGCTCCGGCGATCCTTCCGCCTCAGCCTTCCAAGTAGCCAGAATTATAGGCATGCGCTAACACGCCGAGCTGATTTTTTGATTTATTGTAGAGATGAGGTCTCACAGCCCAGGCGGGTCTCGAACCCGTGGGCTCAGGCAATCCACTCACCTCAGCCTCCCAAAGGTGTGGGATTACAGGCTGAGCCACCGAGCCCGGCTGTAATTGCTCCTCTTATCTGGTCTCTCCTACAGAGCTTCCACCTCTTTCACTCTCTTCCCACCATCCAGAGCAAGGAAGGAGGAGAGACAGTGGAAGTGGTTGGTGTTGTAGTCTTCCCCTCCTACTCTGTATTGTCAGGGAGATCTTCAGTGACGACATTCAGGATTGTCTCGTCCCCAGTTATGTACTCACTTGGGGTGCCCCAGCGTGGCCTATCCTGGAATGGAGTTCTCCTATTTCAACTGACATCCAGGTAAGTTTGTCCCTCTCATTTGTGGCCCAGCTGTGTGGGTTTGACCTTCATAGGATTACTGGGGAGGAGGGGGCTTGAGTCAGCCTGGTACTCACCACTGATCTCTTTGAAGTTATTCCTTGTTCTTTTCTGGCCACACCCTTTGTCCTGGGGCTGGATCAGGGTAGGGGGTGGGGCGCCTGGGACTCAGCATTCATTATATCACTCCAAAGTTTGTGCTTTCAGGATATTCCCTCTGGGACATGATCAACCCCTGAGTAGTTGATCCTCCAGTCACAGAGATAGGGTCTGTTACTCTGTGGTGAGCAAGTTGAAGTACTTTCCTGCCCTGCCTTCAAGATGGTGGAGGGGTGCCTCTCTTGTTCTCTCCAGCATGACTCTCCTTTTGGACTCCCTCCACAGCCCCCACTGCTAGTTCCCAGCCAGGAACTTAAGTGGTGAGGCAAAGCCTGGACCAGACAGTCTCTCCTGCTGCCAGTTCTGTTTTAATATTGAGGAAACTTCATGATATTTTATGATGACTGTAACAACTTACATTCTCACCAACAGTGTGTAAGGATTCCTCTTTCTCCACATCCTCACCAACATTTGTCTTCTTATGTATTTGGATACACCTATTTTAACTGGTGTAAAGTAATATCTCATTGTGTTTCTTGGTTTACATTGCCTTGAAGATTAATAATGTTGAACATTTTTTCATATTACTGTTGACCATTTACATGTCTTTTTCGAAAACTATTTGAGTCTTTTGCCCATTGCTTAATAGGACTATTTATTTTCTTGCTATTGAGTTGTTTGAGTTTCTTACATATTTTTGACATTAACATCTTAACTGATTTATAAATGGAAAATATTTTCTTCCATCCAACAGGGCGTCTTTCTTTTTTTTCTTTTTTTTTTTTTGAGTTGGAGTCTCACTCTGTTGCCCAGACTGGAGTGCAGTGGCCACTTCCGGCCACCGCAGCCTCAACCTGCTGGGCTCCAGCAATCCTTCCAACTCAGTCTTCCACGTAGCTGGAACTACAGGTGCACGCTACCACACCCAGCTGATATTTTGATTTATTGTAGAGATGAGGTCTCGCTGTCCACGTGGGTCTTGAACCCACAGGCTCAGGCTATCCACTTACCTCAGCCTCCCAAAGGCATGGGATTACAGGCTGAGCCACCGAGCCTGACAACAGGGCATCTTTCAATTTGTTGGCTGTTTCCTTGGAAGTACAGAAACTTGTAGTTGAATATAATCTCATTTGTCTATTTTTGCTCTTATTGTCTTTGTTTTTGAAATTATATATATATATATAATTTCCCAGAACAATGTCCTGGAGCTCTTCTTCTATTTTTTTTAGTGATTTCTTAGTTTTAAGTTGTACGTTTAAGTTTAATTCATTTTCAGTTTATTTCATATAATGAGACAAAAATATAATTTTATTCTTCTGCATATACTGGTCAAAATAAGTTGTTTATAAATGCATACATTTCATTCTGGGTCCTCAACTCTGTCCCATTGGTCTATGTGAGAGCCTTCATGTGAGTACAATATTGTTGTTGACATAATTTTGTAGTATATTTTGGAGTCAAGTAGTGCGATATCTCTGGCTTTGATCCTTTTGCTAAAGATGGCTTTGGCTATTATGGGTCTTTTGTGACTCTATACAAAGTTTAAGACCTTATTTTATTTCTGTGAATGCTATTATTGGTATTTTTATAGAGATTTTATTGATTACATTCAGTAGTATAGACTTTTCAACAATATTTATACATACAATTCCTAAACATGGGGTGTTTTTCCATTTTTCTGTATTTTCTTAAATTCTCTTATTAATATTTTACACTTTTCAGTGCAGTGATATGTTGCAGACTTGGTTAAACTGATTTCTATGTATTGTATCTGCTTTTGGCTGTTGTGCATGTGAATGAGAATGTAGTTCTTTTTTCATATTTTGCTATTGTTATAAAAATGCTATAAATTTTTGTATGCTGGTTTTGTAATATACAACTTTATTACATTTGTTTATTAGTTCTAACAAGTTATTTAGGTGACATCTTTAATATATATGTATATATACATATATATAATGTGTGTATGTATGATTTTGTCCTATATATGCAAAAATAATTTAGGTTCATCTTTTCAAATGTGGATACCTTTCTTATATTTCTCTTGCTTAAATGCTCTGATTAGAACTTCCAGTACTATATTAATAGAAATGTTAAAAATGAATACTCTTGTCTTGTTCCAGTTCTTAGGGGAAGGTTTTCATTTTTTCTCCTTCAATATGATGCTAGTTGTTTTAGTATACATGACCTTTATTATGTTATAGTATGTTCCTTCTATAAGTTGTTTGTTGAGGGTTTTTATCACGAAGAAAATATAAATTTTATCAAATTATTTTAATGTATCTATTGAGGTGATTATATACTTTTTGCTCTATATTCTGTTGATGTATAATGTACCGTGTGTATTTTGCATATGTTAAACCATTCTTATATCCCTGAAGGGAATTGTACTTGATCATGATAAATGATCATTTTAATGTGCTACTTAATTTGACTTGACAGCAGTATTATTCTGAGGATTTTGTTTTTATCTTTGTTGATCAGTGGCATCAGCCTATAAATTTCTGTTCATGTAGACTTCTTTGTTTGTCTTTAATATCAGAGTAATGCTAGCTCCATAAAATAAATTTGGAAATATTCTCTCTTCTTGAGTTTTGGAAAGAGTTTACAAAAGGTGAGCATTAATTCTTTTTTGAATGTTTTTCAGAATCCCACAGTGAAATGCTAAGGCTTTAAACTTTTCTTGGTTAAGATTATTTTTGTCACGGATTCATTTTCCTCACTTGTTATCATTCTATTCAGATTTCCTGTTTCTTCATAATTCAATATTTGTAAGTGTCAAGAAATGTATCAGTTTCTTCTAGGTTATCTAACTACTTGATATATACTTGATTATAATAGTTTTTAAACATTTTTTGAAATTCTTTGGTATTAGTTTTATTAAGTTTAACTAAAGTTTTGTCAATTTTATTTATATTTTCAAAAAATATTTCTTCATTTCACTGTTTTGTATTGTTTTCATGGTTGACAAGTTCATTTATTCATTTAGTTCTTGTCTTTATAATTTCTTGTTTTATACTTATTTTGGCTTGAATTTGTTATTTTCTTTAGCTCATTGAGGTGCAATACTAAGTTATTTTTTTGAAATATTTATTTTTGTTTTGTTTTATGTAGTGATTTATTGCTTTAAATTTTACTCTTTTCCTCTATTCCAAAGGAATTGGTATACTGTGCTTCTATTTTTGTCTCAAAAAGTTTTCTTTAATTTTCCTTTTAATATATTTATTGACCCTATTATTATTCAAGAACTATTTATTTAATATTTGCATATTTACAAAGTGTCCAAAATTCCTCTTGTTATTGATTTATAGTGTTATTACATTGTAGTTAGGAAAATACTGGATATAATACCAATCTTAAATACGTTAATTTTTTTGCTTAAAACTCTAATGAATGCTAAAGAATGTTTTATATGCAGATTAGAATACTGTGCATTTTGCAGCACTCAGATAATGGAATAACCTGTAAATGTCTGTTATATTCATTTGATCTTGAGTGTAGTTTAGATCCAATGTGTCATTATTGCCCTTTGGCCAGAATCTGTCTTTCCATTGTTGAAAGTGGGATATTAAGTTAACCCTGTATTATTATATTATTATTGAATTATAGTATATCTCTCTTATATATACATATATATGTATATATAAAGTATTAGTATTTTCTTTTTTTATTATAGAGATGAAGTCTTCTCTATATTGCTCAAGTTGTTCTGAAACCCATGAGCTCAGGCAATCCTCTCACCTCCACCTCCAAAAATACTTGGATTACAGGTATGAGCCATGGCAGCTAGTATAGTATTTTCTTTTTATATTTGTTTTCTCCAATGCTGTGTGGGTATATACTTATAATCATTATATCCTATTGTAGAATTGACTCCTTTGTCATTATATAATAACTTTGTCTTCTTTTATTATAATATTTGTTTAAAAGTCTACTTTATGTATATATAGCTACAGTTGCTCTCTTTTGGTTTCCGTTTGTATGGAATATCGTATTCTATCCATTTACTTTCAGTTTGGTTGTTTTTACCAGTGATGTGGGTCTCTTGTAGGTAGCATATAGTTAGTTCTTTTTAACAAAAATCCATTAATTTATTCCATGTCTTTTAAATGCAGAATTTAATGCATTGGCATTCAAGGTGATTATTGATGTGTAGATACTTACTATTGCTACTTTGTTAAATTTTAGTTGTTTTGTAGATTCTATTTTACTTTCTTCTTTTACTTTCATCACTGGTGATTATGTTTCTTTCTTTAGTAATACGTTTTTATTTTTTGCTTTTTTAATTGCTTATCTATTTGGGGGATTTTTTTGTTTTTTGTTTTTTGGGTTTTTTTTGAGTTGTAATCTCACTCTGTGGTCCAGGTTGGAGTGCAATGGCTCACTCACAGCCACTGCAGCCTCAATCTACTGGGCTTAGGTGATTCCCCCTCCCTCCAGGCTTCCATGTAGCTGAGACCACAGATACATGCCACCACATCCAGCTTATTTTTTGATTTATTGTAGAAATGAGGTCTCACCAAGTTGCCCAGGCTGGTCTTGAACCCGTGGACTTAGGCAATCCTCTCACCTCGGTCTCCAAAAGTGTTGGGATTATAGGTGTGCGTCATTGCTCCCAGCCTGATTTTTAATGTGTCTTTTATAAGTTTTTGCTTTGTAATTACCAAGGTGCTTACACAAGTTTTTATATAGTTATAACAAGTTATTTTAAGTTGATAATGTTTCTTTGTTTGTAAGAAAACCCTTACCTTTTAACTCTACTCCCCACAAACTGCAGTTTAAATTTTTCATGTCATAATTTATATTTTTATGTTTCATAGACCTTAACAAATTATTATAGTAATTGTTATTTTTACTATTTGTGTTATTAACTTTTTTACTAAAGATATAATTGGATTATACATCATTATACTACTAGAATATTCTGAATTTGACTTTATACTTACTTTGATGAACAAACTATATTTTTGCATTTTTTGTGTTACTTATTAGTGTATATTTCTCTTCACTTGAATAACTTCCCCTAGCATATCTTGTAAGACAAGTCTTGTGGTAGTGTATTCACTCATTTTTTGTTTGTTTTGATTTCATTTATTTATTTTGGTCCTGGAATGTCTTAATATCTTTTTCTCACCTTGCTTTCTGAACGTCAGCTTTGGTGAGATACAGTATTCTTGGTTGATAATTTTTTTCTCCAGCACTCTGAACATTTCATTTTACTCTCCTGATGTGCAGAGTTTCTTTTGAGACGTTTGCTGCCAGGCAAATTGGGACTCCCTTATACATTTTTTTTTCTCTTATTGCTTTCAGGAGTCCCTCTTTTTCTTTGTTCTTTGACAATTTGATTTATAATAGTTATATGGCAGATTTATTTGGATTGAGTTTGACTGAAGACCTTTAACATTCCTGTAAGCTTTACTTATTTATTTTTTTTTGAGTTGGAGTCTCACTCTGTTACCCAGACTGGAGTGCAGTGGCCGCTCCTGGCCACCGCAGCCTTGACCTGTTGGGCTCCAGCAATCCTTCTGCCTCAGCCTTCCAAGTAGCAGGAACTACAGGCGTGCGCAACCACACCCGGCTAATTTTTTTGATTTATTGTAGAGCTGAGGTCTTGCCTGCCCAGGCGGGTCTCGAACCCACGGGCTCAGGCAATTCACTCACCTCAGCCTCCCAAAGGCTTAGGATTACAGGCTGAGCCACCGAGCCTGGCTACTTATTTCTTTTTATTCTTTATTCTTTTTTCTCTTCTGATTGTATGTTTTCAATTATCATGTTTTTGAATTCACATATTTTTCTTCTGCTTGATTATTTCTGCTATTTATACTATTGAATTTTTATTAAGTTAATTTTATTTTTGTGTTTCAAAATTTCTGCTTTTCTATTATTTTTATTAAATTTGTCTGTTAAATCTGGGAAGAATTTCTATATATTTTCTTGAAGTTTGTTTAACTCCTGTAAGAGAGCTACTTTGAGTTATTTATCAGAAAGTTTATACATCTCCTTCTCTTTAGGAGCAGTCACTGTCATGCTATTTTGTTTGTTAAGTGAAATCATGCTTCCCTGATTACTCTTTATCCTTGTGGTCATTCATCAAAGTCTGCACATTGCAGAAATAGATATTTATTTCAGCCTTTGCAGTCTGACTTTATATGAAAAGTTTTATCAGCATTCAGTTTGTCCGTAACTTCTAGAAAGTCTTTCAGTCTTGTTTTTTTTCTTGTGACTATTGCAACTTACAGCATGAGGAGCCACTATAAGCTGAACATTGCCATGGTAGTAACTGCATCAGGCTGAAATTCCTTCACTATCGAGGTTGTTGCCTTCTGAGCTGGTTTTTTGTTTTGTTTTGTTTTGATATAGGGTCCAGACTTAGTGTACAACCATAGATCACTCTAACCTCCTAGTCCTGAGCTCAAGTAATTCTTCCATTTCTGCTAAGATTAAAAGTATATATGACAATGCCCAACTATTTTTTTTCCCTTTTTTATGTATTGATAAGATTTCTCTAAGCTACTCAGCTAATCTTAAATTTCTGTCTTCAAGCAATCTTTACACCTCAGCCTTCCAAAACACTGGCATTGCAGGTGGGAGCTACCATGTCCAATCCTATGCTGAAATTTGAACCTCTATGTGCTGAGTCATGTTTGTCAATGTGGGTTGTTTTGAGGCCAAGGTCACTGTATTCACCTGATTATGATTGACAAAATTTCAGTTTGTTTTGCTTAGATTCTAAGTTTCTGTCTGGCACTTATGGGAGTCTAGAGACTCAGTGTACTGATCAAAACCTGGGATCAGAGTCCTCATAGATCTACTTGATGATGAATTTTACTGTGGTAAATGGGATATTGGGTCCCAAAACAGTCTTACGCTTATTCTCCTCTCTTTCCTCCATGTCAATTATAGCTTTTTTCACTCTGTTCTGTCTTGGATTGTGGGATTGGTTATATGAGTAATGTAAAACTGTGCTTATTACACTCTTCAATATGTTATTTCTTATTATTATATCATAACAAAAAAACTATGATTTCTAACCTAGTTTCTTTAATCAATTGAAAATGTTTTTGATGAAAAACCCCATTCAAAATTGGGCAAAGGACAAGAACAATCACTTCTCAAAAGAAAACACACAAACAACCAACAAACATGAAAAAAAGCTCAGCTTCACTAATTATTAGATAAATACAAATTAAAACTACAATGAGATAACAACTCTCTCACCAATCAGATCATCTATTATTAAAAAGTTGCAAAACAACAGGTGTTGGCAAGGCTGCAAATAAAAAGGAATGCTCATACACTGTTCTTGAGAATGTAAGCTAGATCAGTCTCTGAGAAAAGCAGTTTGGAGATTTCTCAAATAACTAAAAACAGAGCTACCATTCAGCCTAAGAATTCCACTTCTGGGAATATATTCAAAGGAACACAATTTTCTCTACTAAAAAGATACCTGTACTTGTATATTTATTGCAACACCCTCCTTGATAGAAAAAACATGGCACCAAACTAGATGCCCATTGAATGTGGACTGGATAAAAAATGTGGTACATATACATTATGGAATACTACCCAGCCATAAAGAAGGAAAAAACCATGTCCTTTGCAAACAAGGATGTGGCTGTAGACCATTATTCTCAGTGAAGTCACACACACACACACACAGAGTACCACATGTTCTCACTTATAAGTGGGCACTAAACATTGGGCACACACAAAGAAAAGGATGGAAACAATAGACACTGGGTGTCAATAGACACTGAGGGAGAAAGATAGACACTGGGTGTCAATAGACACTGGGTGTCAATAGACACTGAGGGAGAAAGATAAAGGAAAAGAAATCCATTGGATACCATGCTCATTAATTAGAGGAAGATAAATCATCAGAAGCCCAAATTTCACCTTTACACAGCATATTTATTTATCAATTCTCACATGTAGTCCATGAGTCTAAAATAACAACAAAAACAATAATAATATAAAGTGTTTGTGTATGAATACTTTTTCAAATTGATGTATTTGTGGAGGTATCATTATGAAAGCATCCCGTTCTGCTTTCTTGCTCTATCACTTTTTGCTATTACTAATTTTTATGATGTTGCTACAAGTGTGTCATAGATGATGCTAGTTATTTTGAGGAATATTTATGTGTGTAGTGATAGCTCAAGAGTGTTCTGATTTGCAATTGTCTAATGACATATTATGCTGAGCATCTCTTTATATGCTTATTTTCCATCTGTGTTTCTCTATAAATGTGCATCCAGGAATTTTGCCCATTTTTATTTGGGGTGTTAAGTTGTATTTTGTTTTTTTTTAATTGTTGAGTCTTAACTGTTATTTGCATATTTTGTATAGCAGACTTTTATTATATATGTATTTTGAAAATATCACCTCCTAATTCACTGTTAGATTTTTCATACCCTTAATAGTGCCTTTATTCCAGAGCAGGATATTTTAATTTTAAGAAATTCCACCAATTTTTCTTTCATAGATTTCATAGATTTATAGACATAATGTTGTATGTAAAAGTTGTTATTAACCCAAGATCACCTAGTTATTTTGTAAATTATTTTCTAGAAATTTTGCAACTTTTTCTTTTATATTTAGATCTATGTTCCATTTTGAATCCATTTTGTGTAAATCATGAGATCCATATATAAATTCGTTTTTATTTATTTTTCATATAGATGGCCAATTATCCAAGCATCATTTATTGAAAAGAAAAAAAAATGTATCCATTGTATTACCTTTGCAACTTTGTGAAAGTTCAGTTAGCTGAAACTGTATAGGGTCTAGTTCTGGGCCCTCTATTCTGTTCTGCTGATCTATGTTTCTGTTATTTTGCCAATATCACACTGTCTTGGTTATTGTTTGCTTACAGTGAGACTTGAAGTCAGGCAAGATCATACCTGTGACCTTATTTCTTCAATATCGTGTTGGTTATTCTGAGTTCTTCACATTGTAACACAGATGTTAGATTTACTTTGCCAATATCCACAACATATCTTGTTAGTATTTTGATTGATAATGTGTTCAATCTGTGAATAAAGTTGGGAGGAACTGACATGTAAACAACATTGAGTCTTTCTGCCCATGTCTATGAAATATTTTTATTTACTTAGATTTTAAAATGTATTTTAGCCTTGCTTTGTACTTTTCTTGACATAGATTTTAGACATTTTTTAGACTTATACCTAGGTTTTTTATTTCAATTTTTTCTGCTGATGCAAGTAATATCATGTTTTTAATTTTAAATTCTAGTTGTCCATTGTTGGTATATAGAAAATTAATTGACTTATTTAACAACCTTGTATCTTGTAATTTGAAAGTTTCTACATATAGAGTCATGAAATCTGCAAAGATAATTGTATATTATCTTCCCCATGTGTATTCATTTAATTCCTTGTTTTAAAAATCTTATTTTGGCCGGGCTCGGTGGTTCAGCCTGAAATCCCGGCACTTTGGGAGGCCGAGGTGAGTGAATTGCCTAAGCCTGCGGGTTCGAGACCTGCCTGGGCAACTTGGCGAGATCTCATCTCTACAATAAATCAAAAATTTGCTGGGCATGGTAGCATGTGCCTGTAGTTCCAGCTATTTGGAAGGCTTTTTACAAGTACTTTTTAGGTATGCATTGATATGATCTAATTACAAATTATATTGTTTAGACTTTTAATTTTGATTATGTTAACTGATCTTGAACAGTTGAACTAGCTTTGCATAACTGAAATAAATCCCAGTTTGTTGTTATGCATAATTTGTGATATACTTTCTTGGGTTTTATTTGTGAATATTTGGTTGAAGATTTTTGCTTGTAGGTTTGTGGTTTACTTTTTATTTTTTTATGTCATTTCCTGATTTTGTTATTAGGACAATGCTTGTATCATAGATTTACTTAAAAAATATTATCTTAGCTCTAATTTTATCAGGGAGATTGCAGAAAACTGGTATTAATTATTCATTATCTGGTAGGATTCATTAGTGGCACATTCTATATCCAATGCTTTTTTTCTTGGAAAAGTGATTAATAATTTATTCAATTTATTTACTAGATTTAGGCATATTCAGATTGTTTATGTGTTTGAAAGTGAGTATTGTCAAATAATGTTCTTTCAGGAAATAGCCCACTATATCTAGATTATCAGATATTTAGGCAACAAGTTATCTACAGTAGTTTTTTAAAAATATTTTTAATGTTCATAAGATCAGTAGTGGTAGCCTCATTTTTACTTCTCATATTAGATTTTCCTGAGTAGACCTTTGTCAATTCATTGACCATTTCAAAGAAGCAGATTTAGGTTTTACTTATTTTCTGTTCTGAATCTTATTGAGTTCTGCTCTAATTTTTATTATTTATTTTCTTCTGCTTATATTGTATTTAATTTGCCCTTTTTTCTAGTTTCATTAGAAAAAGGCTTAGGTTATTAATTTTAGATCTGCTTTTCTGAAATGTAAATTTCTACTTTAAGCAGCATACTCACTGCATTCTATACAATTTGATACATTTTATGTTTATAACTATTTAATTAAAAATACTTTTGAAAATTTATCTTGAGACAACATCTTTGACTCATGTCTGTTGGAAGTGTATTGTTTTAATTTCCAAGTATTTTGGGACGTTTCCAGCTACCTTCCTGTTACTGATTTCTAGTTCAATTTCATTGTGACCTGAGAGTGAATATTGTATAATTTCTATTCTTTTGTATTAGTTGAGGTGCATTTTATGATCCAAAATGTGGATTTATCTTGATGAATGTTCCATGTGAGCTTGATTAAAACTGTGTAATTTTTTTTGTTTGATAAAATAATCTTTAAATATCAATTATATCTGCTGACTAATAGTGTAGCTATATTTTTTCTTATCTTCTGCCTGCCAGAACTGTCAATTACTGTTAGAGGAATGTTAAAGTCTCTAACTGTATTCCTGAAATCATCTATTTCTCCATGCCATTTTATCAGTTTCAGTTTCATCTAGTTTGCAGCTGTTTTCAAACACATGGGTGTTATGGATAGTTACAACTTCCTTGAGAATACATTCTCTTTTTCATTTGCAATGTCTTTCTTTATGTTTAATAACTTTCCTGACTTTGAATTCTGCTGTCTGAAGTTGCTATAATGACTCTAGCTTTTGCTCAAATGTATTTATTGGAACTGGCAGATAAATTTGTATGGATTATGCATGCTATGATGTTTGCAAGTATGTATACAATGTGACATGGTTATATCTAGGTAATTACTATATATCTTTCTCACATATTTATCATTTTTAGTTATCTACTCCCTCAGTATTTTAAAAATTACAGTATATCATTTTTTAAAAAATTATTATTAAAATATTATTATTAAATAGCATTATTAATGACAGTCACTATACCATAAAGTAGACTTCTTGAATTTATTCTTCATATCTAACTAATTTTTATTAGCGTTACTTTGATATATTTTTCCATCCTTTTGCTTTTAATCCATCTTAATCTTTTTATTTAATTAAGTTTCTTCTAAACAACATAGAGTGGTGTCTTCTTTTTATACACTCTGATAGTGTTTATCTTTTAATTAATGTAGTTAGATGTTTATAGTGATTATTAAAATAATTTAATTAGGCCAGGCTCAGTGGCTCAGCATATAATACCAGCACTTTGGGAGGCTAAGGCAAATGGATTGCCTGAGCCTGTGGGTTTGAGACCAGCCTGAGCAACTTGGTGAGACCTCATTTCTACAATAAATAAAAAATTAGCCAGGTGTGGTAGCATGTACCTATAGTTCCTGCTACCTGGAAGACTGAGGTGGAAAGATCACCTGAGTCCAGCAGTTTGATGCTGGGGTGGCTGTGAGCGTGTCACTGCACTCTAGCCTGGTGACGGAGTGAGACTCCAACTCAAAAAATAAAATAAAATAAAGTAATTGAATTAATACTTATCACATTTGTGTCTGTTTTCAATTATTACCTTTGTGTTTTGGGGTTTATAGTCTTGTACTTTTTTCTTCTTTACTTGATTTTAATTGATCACTTAAGGTAATCGTATTTTCACTCCTCACTTAGCATGTCTAATTATACTGAGGTAAGTAGTTGGGCACTTTCTTTCCCTGAGGACAACCAGGCCCTGGTAAAACCAAAGTTAGTTAAAGATTGAATAAAATAATTTATCTAGAAAGCAATGTTTTTATAAATAGAACACATATTTTGTGTGTTTTTCAAAATGGTTACTTGTCTCTTTTCACTGCAGAAGCAAAAAAAACACCCAAAAAACAAAAAACAAATCTTTCTTTTGATCGTTTTTCCTGGGACCCTGATGAGGCACCTGGATGTTAATGCATGAAGTTTTCTAAATACCTCCTTTGCCTTGAATTTTTAATACCATTCACTGTGAAACTCCAGCAATTAATCAATTGCAGCTTGAGTGTTTTGGCTGGTACAGGCTCCATTAGTGGTCTTCTGCTCCAAGTAAGCTGTGATACACTGTATTTCTTTATCATTACAATTTAGAGGTGTTGGATTTTCTTGTGACCTCAATTCTCTGATAAAACTAAGAAAAGTTGTTGATTTGCTATGTGTTTTCGTTTTTGCTTGTGATAAGGAGGAGGAGTCAAGCTCTTAAATTGTCAGCCTGAATCCACAAATTATTATTTTTATATTTTAAAATGTTTTATGAATTGTTCAAGAGAAATTTAAATTTGTTGGCA
This sequence comes from Carlito syrichta, assembly GCF_000164805.1. Taxonomy (NCBI): domain Eukaryota; kingdom Metazoa; phylum Chordata; class Mammalia; order Primates; family Tarsiidae; genus Carlito; species Carlito syrichta. The sequence continues at coordinate 40,996 of NW_007256122.1, read as the reverse complement.
TGCAGGATCTGTCTGCAGCATATTTATAAATTTTACTAACTTGTGAATAAGGATGGATAATCCATAAAGAGAACACAAATAACAAAATAATAAATAAATATAACAATTATGCAGTAAAATATGGTTTTTAAAAGATGATACAATGGAATATACTTGATCTAAGGAAAGCTTGATTTTTAATCTTTAATGTTGTTAAATTCAGTTATTACATTCTCCTTTTATCAATTCCCTTTCCTAGTCATTGTCTCCAGAGCACTCTCTTATTATGGTCTTCCATCTTTGTCTTAATTTTTTTTTTTTTTTTTTGAGTTGGCTTTTCACTCTGTCACCCAGACGGGAGTGTAGTGGCATGATCATGGCTCACTGCAGCCTCCAACTCCTGAGTTCAGACTATTATATATGAATCCCTAGAAATCAGATAACCTGTCCAATTAAAGGTCAAATTAATAAGTAAACCCTTTATTAAAGCTGGCCGTCGAGAGGGGGTTTGTGCCTCCCAGACTCTTGATGATGAGTAGGCAAAAGCAGTTGGGAAACTGAGTCATTACAGAGATAAACACATGAAACACATATTCTAGGTTTTGACACATAGTACACATAGATAAGGGGGCACACAGTATACTTGGATAAGGGGGAATATAGTATACTCAGATAAGGGGGCACACAGTATACTCACAAAAGGGGGAAACCGTTAGAGCATTGGGGGGGGTGCAGGGCTATGAGGGTTGTTTATGAGCAAAATTTTAAAATTCTTGCATCAGCCACACAGAAATTTAATAACAAGTTAACAACATGGAGACAAGCCACAAAATGGATTTTTACATTTTAAATGCAAATGTAGGTTTTATCCAATCCACTGCAAAAACTTTAAACATTTTATAAAATACAACAAAAACACTTTAAATACTTCAAGATAATGTGTTCATTTCAGCCTCCCAAATAGCTGGGACTACAGGCACACACCACCATGCCCAGCTAATTTTTCAATTTTCTTTCTTTCTTTCTTTCTTTCTTTCTTTCTTTCTTTCTTTCTTTCTTTCTTTCTTTTTTTCTTTCTTTCTTTCTTTTCTTTTTATAGAGATGAGGTCTTGATATGTTGTCTAGGCTGGTCGCAAAATTCTGGGGTCCAGCAAACCTCCTGCCTTGGCCTTCCAAAGTGCTGAGATGAAAACTGTGAGCTACTGCACTTGGCCTTAATTTTTTTTTTCATGTAATTATGGATTTTTGCTCCAGTGGTGATGTGATTATTTTGCTCTTTTTTGTTCTGTTTCTTTATAATACTTTAATATTTTCAATTTGCAATAAAAAGTAATGACAATCAGAAACAGAAAAAACATTATAAAAATATCTTCTCAGTTAATGACTTTTTCAAAAGCAATAGTCAAAAATTGTATAAATATTTGAAATTGGGGAAAAACAAACCAAGTTAAAAATAAATTAAGGTGAAGGAACTCCTTTTAGTTCTGTCCCATTTTTCTCAGTGTAAATTGCTATTGTAGAGCAAAAAAAACCTTGTAAAATTCAAACATAAAAATTCACATTTAAACATTGTCAGAATCAAGTTTTCTAAACTTTTCCCTTTAAATAACATGTCTTATTTATTTATTCACTTTTTTGATACATAATAATTAACCATATTTATGGGGCACATGTGATAGTTTTTTGCATGCATGTAATGATCAACTCAGGATCTTTAGGGCATTCATCACCTTGATTATGTATTGTCTCTATGTGTTTAGAACATGTCAAGTCCTTTCTTCTAGCTATTTTGAAATATACAATATACTGTTGTTGATTCAGGAAAAGATGGTAGTGGAGTCAACTGGACTGTGTGAGTTCCTGTGTGAGTGAGTGAGTCTATGGATACATTTTCATATGTGTCTGTGTATAAGTGGGTGTGTGACTGGCTGACCAAGTGGGAACTAAGGAGCAAGTTTCCAGGGATCTTCTGGTGAAGCAGCTGGTGGTGCCAGCAGTTGCTGTGCTTGGAACCTAGTGTCTCCTGGGGCACAGAAGATAAGTGCCATTTTCTAAAATCAACAAACATTTTCCCAAGGAGAAGCTGCTGGGAGCTACAGCCTTTGTCATACTTTCTGAATACTGAAACATCAGGCTGGTCACTGGCAGCAAGCAGCATGACTTCAGAGGGAACACAGCAAGGGTGCCAGAGAGAAAGTTCTACTGGAGAAGCAAAACAGGCACCCCACCACCATCTTGAAAACTGGGCAGTGTCTATGTGAATGCGTGTGTGTGTTTGATTTTCCTGATTTTTGCTTTTCTTTGTGTGTGTGTGTGTGTGTTTTCTTTCTTTTTGTTTTGGATTTTGTTTGTTTTTTGGTTTCTTTTTGTCTTTTTTGTTGTTGTTCTTGCTTTTGCTCCCCAGCTTGGTACAACAGACCTGCTCATTGTGACTGGTGGGTTAAATATTTGGGATTGATCATGTCCTAGAGGGAATATCCCAAAAGCACCAACTTTGGAGGGACAGGATGAGTGCAGAGTCTCAGGCACCCTACCCCCTACTTTAATACAGTGGAAGGACAACTGATGTGACCAAAAAGGACAGGGAACACTCCCCAAGAGATCAGCAGTGAGTCCTAAGCTGATCCAACCACCTTATCCCCAGAAGGCCTCTGAATATCAGACCCACATGACAGAGGCACATCTGAGAGAGATGAACCCAGGTGAAGCATGGACAGCAGTCAGCTACACTAGGAAAACACTACCATGGGATAAGCCTTCCTGTGGTGTCCACAGCCAGCCCCATGGAGAGAAGACACTTTTGAACATCCCCACCAGAGGTGACACCCTGAACTTATGAGAGTTGGTAGGGATGACTGATGTCGTATATAACCCCACTTCATCGTCCTCATACACTGGGCAACTGGGCAACATGCCAGAGAGATTGTAAACAAACCGCAGACCCGCAGGAGATGGCAGGTGGGTCTACATGTGAACAACTGAGAAGAATAATTACAGAACCTTATACAAGAGGATGTTTAGTGCTCAACAGTCCTTTTCAAATACTTTTTGCTTTTTTATTCTTGATTAGTTTTAGTTTGGAGTGTGTGTGTGTGTGTGTAAATGTGTATGTAAGTGTTTGATTTCCAGTCTCCTCGTTTATTATTTTTTGTTTGTTGTTCTTTTGTTTTGATTTGGTGTGTGTGTAAATGTGTGTGAGGGTTTTATTTGCATTCACCCTTTTACATTCTCTTCTTCCTCTGTTTTTTGTTGTGTGTGTGTGTGAATGTGTGTGTAAGGGTTTGCTATGCAGTCTACTCGTTTATTATTATTTTTTGTTTGTTTTTGCTCTTTGGTTTTCATTTAGTGTGTGTCTAAATGTATGTGTGAGAGTTTTATTTGCATCCACCCATTTACTTTCTCTTCTTCCTCGTTGTTTTTTGTTGTGCTTGAGTGTGTGTGTGTGTGTGAATGTGTGTGTAAGGGTTTGATTTGCATTCTCCTCATTTATTATTGGTTTTTTGTTACTTTTTAAAATTTTATTTTGGTTTACTGTGTATATAAATGTGTGTGAGGATTTTATTTGCATTCGCCCTTTTACTCTCTCTTCTTCCTCCTTTTTTTTGTTGTGCGTGTTTGTGTGTGTGGGTGAATGTGTGTGTAAGGGTTTAATTGGCATTCTCCTCACTTTAGTTTTTTGTTTGTTTTTGTTCTTTTGTTTTGGTTTAGTGTGTGTAAACATGTGTGTGAGCGTTTAATTTGCTCCCACACTTACTTTCTCTTTTTCCTCATTTTTTCTTGTGTGTGTGTGTGTGTGAATGTGTGTGTAAGGGTTTGATTTGCATTCTCCTTATTTATTATTATTTTTTTGTTTGTTTTTGTTCTTTTTTGTTTTAATGTAGGTGTAAATGTGTATGTGTGAGGGTTTTATTTGCATCCACCCTTTTATTTTCTCTTCTTCCTCCTTGTTTTTTTTTTGTGCATGTGTGTGTGTCTGTGTGAATGTGTGTATAATGTTTGATTTGCATACTCCTCCTTTATTATTATTTTGTAGTTTGTTTTTGTCCTTTTGTTTTGGTTTAGTGTGTGTGTAAATGTGTGTGTGAAAGTTGTATTTGTATCCACCCTTTTACTTTCTCTTCTTACTCTGTTTCTTGGGGGCATCTGTGTGTGTGTGTGAATGTGTGTAAGGGTTTGATTTGCATTTTCCTCATTTATTATTATAATTTTTTGTTCGTTTTTGTTCTTTTGTTTTGGTTTAGTGTGTGTAAATATGTGTGGGAGGGTTTTATTTGCATCCACCCTTTTACTTTATCTTCTTCCTCCTTGTTTTTTGTGGTGCGTGTCTGTGTGTCTGTTTGTGAATGTGTGTGTAAGGGTTTTATTTGCCCTCACCTCCTTTAATATTTTTGTTTGTTTGTTTTGTTCTTTTGTTTTGGTGTAGTGTGTGTGTAAATGTGTGTGAGGGTTTCATTTGCATCCACCTTTTTACTTTCTCTTCTTCCTCCATGTTATTTGTGTTGTGTGTGTGGGGGGGGGTATGTGTTTAAGGGTTTGATTTTGCCTTCTCCTCCTTTATTATTATTTTTTCTTTTTGTTCTTTTGTTTTGGTTTACTGTGTGTGTAAATGTGTGTGCGAGGGTTTTATTTGCATACATGCTTCCACTTTCTCTTCTTCCTTCTTTTTTGTTGTGTGTGTGTTTGTGTTAATGTGTGTATAAGGTTTTGCTTTTCCATTCTCCTTTATTATTATTTTTTTTCTTTTGTTTTGGTTTAGTGTGTGTGTAAATGTGTGTGTGTGTGTTTTATTTGCCTCCACCCTTTGATTTCTCTTCTCCTTCCTTGTTTTTTGTTGTGGGTGTGTGTGTTTGTGTGTGTTTAAGTGTGTGTAAGGGTTTGATTTGCATTCTCCTCCTTTAATATTATTTTTGTTTGTTTGTTTTTGTTCTTTTGTTTTGGATTAGTGTCTGTAAATGCGTGTGTCAAGATTTTATTTGATTCCACCCTTCTACTTTCTCTTCATCCTCCTTTTTTCTGTTGTGCTTGTGTGTGTGTGTGAATGTGTGCATAAGAGTTTGATTTGCATTCTCCTCCTTTACTATATTTTTTGGGGATTTTTTGTGTTTTGTTTTGGCTAATGTGTTGTAAATTTGTTTGTGAGGGCTTTATTTGCATCCACCCTTTTACATTCTATTATTCCCCTTGTTTTTTTGTTGTGACTGTGTGTGTGGGGGGGGTAAATATGTGTATAATGGGTTGATTTGCATTCTCCTCCTTTATTATTATTTTTTGTTTGTTTTTTCTCTTTTGTTTTTAGTATGTGTTTAAATGTGTGTGTGAGGGTTTTATTTGCATCCACACTTTTACTTTCTTTTCTTCCTCTTTTTTTGTTGTGTGTGTATTTGTGTCTGTGTGTGACTGTGTGTGTAAGGATTTTGTTTGCTTTCTCCTACTTTAATATTATTTTTTGTTTGTTTTTGTTACTTGGTTTTGGTTTAGTGTGTGTGTTTTGGTTTTGTGTGTGTGTAGATGTGTGTGTGAGGGTATAATTTGCATTATCCTCCTTTATTATTATTATTTTTGTTTGTGTTTGTTCTTTTCTTTTGGTATAGTGTGTGTGTAAATGTGTATGTGTGTTTTGTTTGCCTCCCACATTTTTCTTCTCTTCTATCTCCTTTTTTTGATTGTGTGTGTGTGTTCATGTTTGTGCAAGAATTTGATTTGCATTCTCCTCCTTTACTATTACCTTTTTGGTTTGGTTTTCTTTTCTTTGTTTTTGATTAGTGTGTGTGTAAATCTGTGTGTGAGGATATTATTTGAATCCACACATTTACTTTCTCTTCTTCCTTCTTGTTTTCTGCGGTGTGTGTGTGTGTGTGTGTGAATGTGTGTGCATGGGTTTTATTTGCATTCTCCTCCCTTATTATTATTTTTATTTGTATTTCTTCTTTTGTTTTGGATAAGTGTGTATGTGAGGGTTTTATATGCATCCCCCCTTTAACTTTCTCTTCTTCCTCCCTGTTTTTTGTTGTGCATGTGTATGTGTGTGTGAATGTGTGTGTAAGGGTTTGATTTGCATTGTCCTTCATTATTATTTTTTGTTTGTTTTTCATCTTTTTTTGGTTTATTGTGTTGTAAATATGTGTGTGAGGGTTTTATTTGCATCCACATTTTACATTCTATTCTTTCTCCTTGTTTTTTGTTGTGAGTGTGTGTGTGTTTGAGTGAATGAGTGTATGATCGTTTGATTTGCACTCCCTCCTTTATTATTATTTTTTGCTTGTTTTTATTCTTTTGTTTTGGTTTAGTGTGTGTGTAAATGTGTGTGGGAGGGTTTTATTTGCATCTGCCCTTTTAGTTTCTCTTCTTCTTCCTTGTTTTTGCTTGTACATATGTTTGAGTGTGTGAGAATATGTGTTTAAGTGTTTGATTTGCATTCTCTTCCTTTTATATTATTTTTTGATTGTTTTTGTTCTTTTGTTTTGGTTTAGTGTGTGTGTAAATGTGTGTGTGAGTGTTTTATTTGCATCCTCCCTTTTACGTTCTCATCTTCCACCTTGTTTTTTGTTTTGTGTGTGTGTGTGTGTGTGTGTCTGTGTGAATGTGTGTGTCTGTGTGAATGTGTGTGTAAGGGTTTGATTTGCATTCTCCTCCTATTTTATTGTGTTTTTGTTTGTTTTTATTCTTTTGTTGTGGTTTAGTGTGTGTGTAAATGTGTGTGTGAGGGTTTTATCTGCATCCACCCTTTTACCTTCTCATCTTCCTCCTTGCTTTTTCATGTGTGTGTGTGCATGTGTCAATGTGCATGTAAGGAATTGATTTGCATTCTCCTCCTTTATTATTATTTTTTCTTTTTTTAAAAATTTTGTTTCAGTTTACTGTGTGTAAATGATTGTGTGAGGGTTTTATTTTCATCTACCCTTTTACTTTCCCTCTACCTCCTTTGTGTGTGTGTGTGTGTGTGTGTGTGTGTGTGTGTGTGTGAATTTGTGTGTAAGGGTTTGATTTGCATTCTCATCTATTATTATTTTTTATTTGTTTTTGTTCTATGGTTTTGGTTTAGTGTGTGTGTAAATTAGTGTGTGAGTGTTTTATTTGCATCCACCCTTTTACTTTCTCTTCTTCCTCCTTTATTTTTGTTGTGTGTGTGTGGGTGTCTGTATGTATTTTTAAGGGTTTGATTTGCATTCTCCTCCTTTACTATTATTTTTTGTTTGTTTTTATTCTTTTGTTTTGGTTTAATGTGTGTGTAAATGTGTGTGTTGGGGTTTTATTTGATTCCACTCTTTTACTTTCTCTTCTTCCTCCTTGCTTTTTGATGTGCATATGTGTGTGTGAATGTGTATGTAACGATTTGATTTCCGTTCTTCTTTATTATTATTTTTGTTCTTTTTCTTTTGGCTTACTCTACGTGTAAATGTGTGTGCGAGCGTTTTATTTGCATCCACACTATTACTTTCTCTTCTTTTTTGTTGTGTGTGTGTGTGTGCTTGTGTTAATGTGTGTCAGGTTTGCTTTTCCATTCTCCTTCATTATTATTATTTTGTTTGTTTTGTTCTTTTGGTTTAGTGTCACGTAAATGTGTTTGAGTTTTATTTGCATCCACCCTTTGTCTTTCTCTTCTTCCTCCTTTTTTTGTTGTGCATGTGTGTGTTTTTTAGTGTGTGTAAGGGTTTGATTTGCATTCTCCTCCTTTATTATTATTTTTGTTTGTGTTTGTTCTTTTGTTTTGGTATTGTGTGTAAATATGTGTGTGGGTTTTATTGGTATCCAACCATTTTCTTTCTCTTCTTCCTCCTTTTTTTTTTTGTTGTGCGTGTACATGTGTGTCTAAGGGTTTAATTTTCATGCTCCTCCTTTATTATTATTTTTTCATTTGTCTTGTTCTTTTGTTTTGGTTTACTGTGTGTGTAAACGTGTATGTGAGGGTTTTATTTGCATCCACCCTTTTACTTTCTGTTCTTCCTCCTTTTTTTGTTGTTTGTGTGTGTGTGTGTGTGTGTGTGTGTGTGTGTGTGTGTGTGTATGTGTGAGAACAGGTTTGATTTGCATTTTCCTCCTTTATTATTAATTTATTGTTTGTTTCTGTTCTTTTGCTTTGGTTTATTGTGTGTGTAAATTTGTGTTAGGATTTTATTTGCATCAACCCTTTTACTTTTTCTTCTTCCTCCTTGTTTTCTTCTTTTTTGTTTTGTTTTTTTTTTTTGGAGTTGGAGTCTCACTCTGTCACCCAGACTGGAGTGCAGTGGTAGCTCCCAGCCACCGCAGCCTCGACCTGCTGGGCTTCAGTGATCCTTCCACCTCAGCCTTCCGAGTAGCCAGAATTATAGGCCGTGCTACCACGCCCAGCTAATTTATTGATTTTATTGTAGAGATGAGGTCTCGCCTGACCAGGTGGGTCACAAACCTCCAGGCTCAGGCAATCCACTCACCTCAGCCTCCCAAAGGCACAGGATTACAGGCTGAGCCACCAAGCCTGGCTCCTCCTTGTTTTTTGTTGTGTGTGTGTGTGTGTGTGTGTGTTTGTGTGTGTGTGTGTGAATGTGTGAATAAGGATATGATTTGTATTCTCCTCTTTATGATTATTTTTTGTTCTTTTATTTTGATTTAGTGTGTGTGTACATGTGTCTATGATGAATTTATTTGCACCCACCCTTTACTTTTTCTTTTTCCTCCTTGTTTTCTGTTGTTCGTGTGTGTATGTGTGTGAATGTGTGTAACTGTTTGATTTGCATTCTCCACAATTATTATTATTAATTGTTAGCTATTTTTTTTTCTTGTTTTGGTTGTGTGTGTGTAAATGTGTGTGTCAGGATTTTATATGCATCCACCCTTTTACTTTCTTTTCTTTCAAATTGCCACACTTTTACTTTCTCTTCTTCCTTCTTGCTTTTTGTTGTGTGTGTGTGTGTGTGTGTGTGTGTGTGTGTGTGTGTGTGCTAATGTGTGTGAGGCTTTGTTTTTCCATTCTCCTCCTTTACTATTATTTTGCTGTTTGCTTTTGTTCTTTTACTTTGCTTTAGAGTGTGTATAAATGTGTGTGTGAGGGTTTTATGTCCATCCACACTTTTGCTTTCTCTTCTTCCTCCATTTTTGTTGTGTATGTGGTTGTGTGTGAATGTGTGTGTAAGGGTTTGATTTGGATTCTCCTCTTTTATTTTTTTAATTTTTATCTTTCGCTTTGGTTTAGTGTGTGTGTAAATATGTGTATGAGGGTTTTATTTGCATCCATCCTTTTACTTTCTTTTCTTCCTCCTTTTTTTTTGTTTTGCATGTGTTTTTATGTCTGTGAATGTGTGTATCAAGGTTTAATTTGCATTCTCCTCTTTTATTATTACCTTTTTGTTCATTTTTGTTCTTTTCTTTAGTTTAGTTTGTGTGTAAATGTGTGTGTGAAAGTTTTATTTGCATCCACTCCTTTACTTTTGGTTCTTCCTCCTTGTTTTTTTGTTGTGCTTGTATGTGTGTGTGTGTGTGTGTGTGTGTGTGTGTGTGTGTGTGTGTGTGTATGTGTATGTAAGGATTTGATTTGCATTCTCCTATTTTATTTTTTTGTTTGTTTGTTTTTGTTCCTTTGTGTTTTTTTAGTGTGTGTGTGAGGGTTTTATTTGCATCAATCCTTTTACTTTCTTTTCTTCCTCCTTGTTTTTTGTTGTGCATGTGTTTTTATGTGTGTGAATGTGTGTATCAGGGTTTGATTTGCATTCTCCTCTTTTATTATTAATTTTTGTTTGTTTTTGTTCTTTTCTTTTGGTTTAGTGTGTGTATGAATGTGTGTGTGAAGCTTTTATTTAAATCCAGTCCTTTAGTTTCTGTTCTTCCTCCCTGTGTTTTTTGTTTTGTTTTTTGTTTTGTGTGTGCTTGTGTGTGTGTGGATGTGTATGTAAGGGTTTGATTTGCATTCTGCTCATTATTAGGATTATTTTGTTTGTTTTTGTTCTTTTGTGTTTTTTTTAGTGTGTGTGTAAATGTGCATGTGAGGGTTTTATGTGCATTCACCCTTTTACTTTATCTTCTTCCTCCTTGTTTTTTGTTGTTCGTTTGTGTGTAAGGGTTTGATTTGCTTTCTCCTCATTTATTAATATTTTTGGTTTAATTTTTGGTCTTTTGTTTTGGTTTAGTTTGTGTTTAAATGTGTGCATGAGGGATTTTTTGCACCCACCAATTTTCATTCTTTTCTTCCTCCTTTTTTTTTTGTTGTGTGTATGTGTGTGTGTTTGTGTGTATGTGCGTGAAGGTTTTATATGCATCCACCCTTTTACTTTCCCTTTTTCCTCATTGTCTTTTGTTGTGCATGTGTGTGTGTGTGAATGTGTGTGTCAGGGATTGGTGTGCATTCTCCTCTTCATTTTTAGTTTGTTTGTTTTTGTTCTTTTCTTTTAGTTTAGTGTGTGTGTAAATGTGTGTGTGAAGGTTTTATTTGCACCCACCCATTTACTTTCTCTTCTTCCACCTTGGTTTTTGTTTTGCATGTGTGTGTTTGTGTGAATGTAAGTGTAAGGGTCTGATTTGCATTCTCCAACTTCATTATTATTTATTGTTTGTTTTTGCTCTTTTGATTTGGTTTAGTGTGTTTGTAAATGTGTGTGAGCACTTTCTTTGCATCCACCATTTCACTTTCTCTTCTTCCTCCTTTTTTTGTGTGTAATTGTGTGGGTAAGGATTTATTTGCATTCTCCTCATTTATTATTATTTTTCATTTTTTTGTTCATTTGTTTTGGTTTAGTGTGTGTCTAAGTGTGTGTGAAAGCTTTGTATCCATCCACCCTTTTATTTTATTTTTTTCTCATTGTTTTTTGTTGTGCATCTGTGTGTGTGTGTGTGTGTGAATGTGTGTGTCAGGGTTTGATTTCAATTCTCCTCTTTATTTTTATTTTTTTGTTTTTGTTCTTTTCTTTTGGTTTAGTGTGTGTGTGTATATGTGGTTGAAGGTTTTATTTGCATCCACCCATTTACCTTCTCTTCTTCCTCCTTGTTTTTTGTTTTGTGTGTGTCTTTGTGTGGGAATGTGTGTGTAAGGGTTTGATTTGAATTCTCCTCATTCATTATTATTATTTTGTTTGTTTTTGTTCTTTTGTTTTGGTTTAGTGTGTGTGTAAATGTATGTGTGAGAGTGTTTTTGCATCCACTCATTTACTTTTTCTTCTTCCTCATTGTTTTCTTTTGCTTGTATATGTGTGACTGTGTCTGTAAGGTATTGGTTTGCATTCTCCTTTTTATTTTTATTTTTGTTTGATTTGTTCTTTTGTTTGAGTTTTGTGTGTGTGTAAATGTGTGTGTGAGGGTTCTATTTGCATCCACCCTTTTAATTTGTCTTCTTCCTCCTTGTTTTTTGATGTGCGTGTGTGTGTGCATGAATGTGTGTGTAGAGGTTTGATTTGCATTCTCCTCCTTTATTATTATTTTTTTGTTTTGTTTTTGTTTTGGTTTAGTGTGTGTAAAGGTGTGTGTCAGGGTTTCATTTGCATCCACCATTTTATTTCTCTGCTTGTTTTTTGTTTTGTTTTGTTTTGCGTGTTTGTGTGTGTGTTAATGTGTGTGTAAGGTTTTGATTTTCCATTCTCCTCCTTTATTATTACTTTTTTTATTTGTTTGTGTTCTTTTGTTTTGGTTTAGTGTTTTCGTAATGTTTGTGTGAGGATTTTATTTGCATCCGAACTTTTACATTTTCTTCTTCCTCCTTATATGTTGTTGTGCATGTGTGTGTGTGAGTGTGTGTGTAACTGTTTAATTTGCAAGCTCCTCATTTATTATTATTTCTCATATTTTTGTTTTGTGTGTGTTTTGTCTGTGAGTGTGAATGTGTGTATAAGGGTTTGATTTGCATTCTCCAACTTCATTATTATTTTTTGTTTGTTTTTGCTCTTTTGATTTGGTTGATGTGTTTTTAAATGTTTGTGGGGGTTTTATTTGCATCCACCATTTTACTTTCTCATTTTCCTCTTTTTTTTTAGTGTGTGTTTATATGAATGTGTTTGGAAGGGTTTATTTGCATTCTCCTCATTTATTATTATTTTTCATTTGTTTCTGTTCTTTTCTTTTGGCTTAGTGTTTGTGTGAATGTGTGTGTGAGTGTTTTATTTGTATCCACCCTTTTGCTTTCTCTTCTTCCCTCTTGTTTTTTGTTGTGTGTGGTATGAATGCCTTTGTAATGGTTTAATTTTCATTCTTTATTATATTTTGTTTGTTTTGTTGTATCATTTTGGTTTAGTGTGTGTGTTAATGTGTGTGTAAGGAGTTGATTTTCCATTCTCCTCCTTTAGTATTTTTTTTGTTTGATTTTGTTCTTTTGTTTTGGTTTAGTATGTGTGTAAATGTGTGTATTAGCGTTTTATTTGCATTCACCCTTTTACTTTTTCTTCTTCCTCCTTTTTTTGTTATGTATGTACATGTGTGTGTAAGGGTTTGATTTGCATTCTCCTCCTTTATTATTATTTTTTATTTGTTTTTTCCTCTTGTTTTGGTTTAGTGTGTGTAAATGTGTGTGTGAGGGTTTTATTTGTATCCACCCTTTTAATTTTTGTTCTTTTGCCTTGTTTTTAGTTGTGCGTGTGCGTGTTTGTGTGAATGTGTGCATAAGTGTTGAATGTGCATTCTCCTATTTATCATTAATTTTTTTTAATTTTAGTTCTTTTGTTTTGGTTTAGTTTGTGCATAAATGTGTGTGTGAGGGTTTTATTTATATCCACCATTTTACTTTCTCTTCTTCCTCCTTGTTTTTTGTTATGCATGTGTGTGTGAATGTGTGTGTCAGGTTTATATTTGCATTCTCCTCCTTTATTATTATTTTTGTTTATTTGCAATCTTTTTTTTGGTTTAGTTTGTTTATAAATGTGTGTGAGGGTTTGATTTGCATCCACTCTTTTACTTTCCTTTCTTCCTCCTTGTTTTTTGTTGTGTGTTTGTTTTTGTGTGTGTGTATGAATGTGTGTGTATTCGTTTGATTTGCATTCTCCTCATTTATTATTATTTTTGTTTGTTTTTGTTCTTTTGTTTTCATTTAGTGTGTGTGTAAATGTGTGTGTGAGGATTTTATTTGCATGCACCTTTTTCTTTTTCTTCTTCCTCCTTCTTTTTTGTTTTGCTTATGTGTGAGTGAATGTTTGCATAAGGGTTTGATTTGCATTCTCCTCTTTATTTATTAGTTTTTGTCCTTTTGTTTGGTTTAGTGTGTGTTTGAATGTGTATGTGAAAGATTTTTTCCATCAATTCTTTTACTGTCTCTTCTTCCTCCTTGTTTTTTGGTGTGTGTGTGTGTGTGTGTGTGTGTGTGTGTGTGTGTGTGTGTATGTGTGTGTGTGTGTGAATTTGTTTGTGTTTGATTTGCATTCCCCTTTATTATTATTTTTTCCTTTGTTTTTTTTTTCTTTTATTTTGGTTATATTTGTGTAAATGTGTGAGCCAGGTTTCTATTTGCTTACACCCTTATTCTTTCTCTTCTTCCTCCTTGTTTTTTGTTCTGCATGTGTTTGTTTGTAATTGATTGTGGGTGGAAGTGTTTGATTTGCATTCTCCTTCTTTGTTATTGTTTTTGGTTTTTTTGTTGTTTTATTTTTAGTTAGTGTGTTTGTAAATGTGTGTCAGGGTGTAATTTGCACCCACCCATTTAATTTCTCTTCTTCCTCCTTTTTTTGTGTATTTATTTGCATTTTCCTTCTTTATTATTATTTTTGTTTGTTTTGTTCTTTTTTTTTTTTTTTTGCCAGGACCAAGAGATTTATTAAAGGGGGGTTGTTACAGAGAGGATCTGTAACAGAAAAAAAGAAAAAGAGAGAGAGAGAGTAAGAGAGAGAGAGGAAGTGGGAGAGAGGTGGGGAGAGAGCTGCAGAGAGGGAGAGAGTGACAGAAAGAGAGAGAAAGAGAGACCTGAGAGAGCTGTTTTGTTCTTTTGTTTTTGTTTAGTGTTTGTGTAAATGTGTGTGTGAGAGTTTTATTTGCATCCACCCTAATAAATTCTCTTCTTCCTAATTTTTTTGTTTTGTGTGTGTGTGTGTTAATATGTGTGTAAGGCTTTGATTTTCCATTCCTCTCCTTTAATATTATTTTTCTTTCTGTTTTTGTTCTTTTGTTTTGGTTCAGTGTGTGTGTAAATGTGTGTGTGATGGTTTTATTTGCATCAACACATTTACATTCTCTTCTTCCTCTTTGATTGTTGTTTTGTGTGTGTGTGTGAGTGTGTGTGAACACGTGTGTCAGGGTTTTATATGCTTTGTCCCCTTTTATTATTATTTTTGTTTGTTTTTGTTCTTTTGTTTTTGTTTAGTGTGTGTGTAATCATATGTGTGAAGGTTTTATTGCATCCACCCCTTAGCTTTCTGTTCTTTCTCCTTGTTTTTTGTCATGCATGTGTGTCTGTGTGTGTGCATCTGTGTGATTGTGTGTCAGGTTTTCATTAGCGTTCTCACACTTTATTATTATTTTTGTTGGATTTTGTTCTTTTGGTTTGGTTTAGTGTGTTTGTAAATGTGTGTGTGAGGGTTTTATTTCCATCCACCCTTTAACTTTTTCTTCTTCCTCCTACTTTTTTTTTGTGTGTGTGTGTCTGTGTGTGAATATGTGTGTAAGTTTTTAATTTGCATTCTCCACTTTTACTATTATTTTGTTTGTTTGTTTTGGTTTGGTTTACTGTGTGTGTAAATGTGTGTGTGAGGGTTTTATTTGCTTCCACACTTTTACTTTCTCTTCTTCCTCCTTGTTTTTTGTTGTACGTGTGTATGTGTGTGAATGTCTGTGCAAGGGTTTGATTTGCATTCCCCTGCTTTATTGTTTTTTTCTTTCTGTTCTTTTATTCTGTTTTATTCTATGTATACGTGTGTGTGAAGGTTTTATTTGCTTCCACCCTTTTACTTTTTCTTCTTCCTCCTAGTTTTTTGTTATTCATATGTGTGTGTTTGTGTGTGTGTTTGTGTGTGTGTGTTTGGATGTGTGTGTCACGTTTTCATTTGCCTTGTCCTCCTTTATTATTATATTTGGTTTTTTGTTTGTTTGTTTTTTGTTTTGTTTTAGTGTGTTTGTAAATGTGTGAGAGGATTTTATTTGCATCCACCCTTTTACTTTCTGTTCTTCCTCTTTGTTTGTGTGCACGTGTGTGTGTATGTGTGTGTAACGGGTTGATTTGCATTCTCTTCCTTTATTATTATTTTTTGGATTTTTTTGTTATTTATTTTGGCTTACTGTGTGTGTAAATGTGTGTGTAAATGTGTGTGTGAGGATTTCTTTATCCACCATTTTACTTTCTCTTCTTCCTACTTTTGGGTATTACATGTGTGTGTTTGTGTGTTAATGTGTGTATAAGGTTTTGATTTCAATTCTCTGCCTTTATTACTTTTTAATATGTATTTGTTCTTTTGTTTTTGTTTAATGTGTGTGTAAATGTGTGTGTGAGGGTTTTATTTGCATACACCATTTATATTCAATTCTTCTTCCTTATTTGCTGTTGTGCATGTGTGTGTGTGTAAATGTGTGTGTGAGGGTTTAATTTGCTTGTTCCACATCTATTATTATTTTCTGGTTTTTGTTCTTTTGTTTTGGTTTGGTGTGTGTGTAAATGTGTGTGTGAGGGATTTATTTGCATCCACCCTTTTCCTTTCTCTACTTCCTCCTTGTTTTTTATTGTGCATGTGTGTGTGTGAATGTTTGAAAGGGTTTGATTTGCATTATCCTCATTTATTAATGTTTTTATTTTGTTTGTTTTTGTGGTTTTTTTGGTTTAGTGTGTGTTTAATTGTGTGTGTGAGTGTTTTATTTGCATCCACCCATTTACATTCTTTTCCACCTCTTTGATTTTTGTTATGTGTGTGTGTGAATGTGTGTGTAATGGTTTGATTTGCATTCTCCTCTTTATTATTATTATTTTGTTTGTTCTTGTTATTTGGTTTTTGGGTTAGTGTGTGTGTAAATGTGTGTGAGCGGGTTTTATTTGCATCTACCACTTCAATTTCTCTTCATCCTCATTTTTATTTGTTGTGCATGTGCATGTGTGTGTGTGAACGTGTGTGTAAGGGTTTCATTTGTGTTCTCCTTCTTCATTATTTTTTGTTTTTGTTTTTGTTCTTTTGTTTTGGTTTAGTGTTTTGTAATGTTTATATGAGGGTTTTATTTGCACCTGCCCTTTTGTATTTTCTTCATCCTTCTTGTTTTGTGTTGTGCGTGTGTGTGTGAATGTGTGCGTGTTTAATTTGCATGCTCCTCATTTATTACTATTTCTTGTTGTTTTTTCTTTTGTTTTGGTTTAGTGTGTGTGTAAATGTGTGTGTAATTGTTTAATTTACATCCACCCTTTTACTTTATCTTCATCATCTTTTTTTTGTTTTGTGTGTGTTTTTGTCTGTGAGTATGAATGGGTGTATAAGGGTTTGATTTGCATTCTCCACCTTCATTATTATTTTTTGTTTGTTTTTGCTCTTTTGATTTGGTTTAGTGTGTTTTTAAATGTGTGTGAGGGTTTTATTTTCATCCAGCCTTTTACTTTCTCATTTTCCTTTTTTTTAGTGTGTGTGTGTTTGTGAATGATTTTGGAAGTATTTATTTGCATTCTGCTCACTTATTATTTTTTTCATTTGATTTTTTTTCTTTTGTTTTGGTTTTGTGTGTGTGTAAATGTGTGTGTGAGTGTTTTATTTGGATCCACCCTTTTCCTTTCTCCTCTTTCTCCTTGTTTTTTGGTGCACGTGTGTGTGTGGGTGTGTGAATGTGTGTGTAATGGTTTGATTTTCATTCTTCTCCTTTATTATTATATTTTGTTTGTTTTGTTCTTCTGTTTTGGTTTAATGTGTGTGTAAATGTGTGTGTGAGTGTTTATTTTCATCCATTTTTTCACTTTCCCTTCTGCCTCCATGTTTTTGTTGTGTGTGTATGAGTTAATGTGTGTGTAAGGCATTGATTTTATATTATCTTCCTTTATTATTATTATTATTTTATTTTTTGCTCTTTTGTTTTGGTTTACTGTGTGTAAATGTTTGTGTTACCATTTTATTTGCATTCATCCTTTTACTTTTTCTTCTTCCTCCTTTTTTTGTTATGTATGTGGGCATGTGTGAATATGTGTGTACGTGTTTGATTTGCATTCTCCTCATTTAATTTTTCAATTTTTTGTTCTTTTTTTATCACTTAGTGTGTGTGTAGATTTATGCGTGAGGATTTTATTTGCATTAACCCTTTTTCTTTTTCTTCTTCCTCTTTTTTTGTTGTGCGTGTGTGTGTGAATGTGTGTATAAGGGTTTGATTTGCATTCTCATTAATTATTAGTTTTTGTTTGTTTTTGCTTTTTTGTTTTGGTTTAGTGTGTTTTTGAATGTGTGTGTGAAGGTTTTTGTAATCGACTTGTTTACTTTCTCTTTTTCCTCCTTGTTTTTTGGTGTGTGTGTGTGTGCGTGTGTGTGTATGTGTTTGAATTTGTTTGTATGTGTTTGATTTGCATTATCCTCCTTTATTATTGTCTTTCTTCTTTCATTTTGACTTAGTGTGTTTGTAAATGTGTCAGGGTTTAATTTGCATCCACCCACTTAATTTCTCTTATATCTTCCTTTTTTGGTGTGCCTGTGTGTGTGTGAGTGTAAATGTATGTGTAAGGGCTTATTTGCATTTTTCTCCTTTATTATTATTTTTTGTTTATTTTTGTTCTTTTGTTTTAGTTTAGTATGTGCTTAAATGTGTGTGTGAGGGTTTTATTTGCATCCACCCTTTTACTTCCCTTTTTCCTCCATTTTTTTGTTTTGTTTGTGTTTGTGTTAATGTTTGTGTAAGGCTTTGATTTTCCATTCTTCTCATCTATTATTATTTTTCTTTCTATTTTTGTTCTTTTGTTTTGGATAGTGTGTGTGTAAATGTGTGTGTGAGGGTTTTATTTGCATCAACACGTTTACATTCTCTTCTTCCACCTTGATTGTTGTTGTGCATGTGTGTGTTTGTGTGAATGTGTGTGTAAGGGTTTGATTTGCAATCTCCTCCTTTATTTTTATGTTTCTTTGCTTCTCTTTTGTTTTGGTTTAGTGTGTGTAAATGTGAGTGTGAGGATTTTATATGAATCCACCTTTTTGCTTTTTCTTCTTCCTCCTGGTTTTTTGTTGTGCATGTGTATGTGAATGTGTTCATAAGGGTTTGACTTGAAATCTCCTCATGTATTAATTTTTTGGGTTTGTTTTTTTGTCCATTTGCTTTGCTTTAGTGTGTTTTTTAATGTGTGTGTGAGGGTTTTATTTGGATCCACCCATTTGCATTCTCTTCTTTCTCTTTGTTTTTTGTTGTGTGTGTGTGTGTGAACGTGTGTAAGGATTTGATATGCATTCTCCTATATTTTTTTATTTGTTTTATCCTATTCTATTGTTTTGATTTAGTGTGTGCTTAAATGTGTATGTGAGGGTATTATTTGCATCCACCCTTTTATTTTCTCTTCTTCCTCCTTGTTTTTTGTTGTGCGTGTGTTTGTGAATGTGTGTGTGTTTGATTTGCAGTTTCCCCATTTATTATTATTTTTTGTTTGATTTTGATCTTTTGATTTAGTTTAGTGTGTATATAAATGTGTGTGTGAGGGTTTTATTTGCAGCCACGCTTTTACTTTCTCTTCTTCCTCTTTTATTTGTTGTGGTGTGTTTGTGATTTTGTGTGTGAATATGTGTATAAGTGTTTGATTTGCATTCTCCTCCTTTATTTTTATTATTTTGTTTGGGTTTTTTTGTTCTTTTGTTTTAGTGTGTGCATAAATGTGTGTGTGTGTGTTTTATTTTATTCGCCCTTTTGCTTTCTCTTCTTCCTCCTTGTTATTTGTTTGCATGTGTGTGTGTGTGTGTGTGTGTGTGAATGTGTGCATAAGCATGTGATTTGCATTCTCTTTATTATTTTTTCATTTGATTTATTCTTTTGTTTGGTTTTAGTGTGTATGTAATTGTGTGCGTGAGGGTTTTATTTGTATCCTCCCTTTAACTTTTTCTTCTTCTTGTTTTTTGTTGAGTGTGTGTGTGTGTGTGTGTGGGTATGTGAATGTGTGTGTAAGGGTTTTATTTGCATTCTCATCGTTTATTATTATAATTTGATTGTTTTGTTCTTTTGTTTTGGTTTAGTGTGTGTTTAAATGTGTGTGTGAGGGTTTAGTTGAATCCAATCTTTTACTTTCCCTTTATTCTCCTTGTTTTAGTTCTGTATGTATGTGTTAGTGTTTGTGTAAGGTTTTGATTTTCCATTCTCCTCCTTTATTAATATTATTTTTGTTTGCTTTTGTTCTTTTGTTTTGGTTTAGTGTGTGTGTAAATGTGTGCCTTAAAGTTTTATTTGCATAAACCCTTTTATTTTATTTTCTTCCTCCTTTTTTTGTTGCGTATGTGGGTGTGTGAATGTTTGTGAAAGGGTTTGATTTGCATTCTCCTCCTTTATTATTAATTTTTATTTGTTTTTGTCCTTTTGTTCTGGTTTAGTGTGTGTGTCAATGTGTGTATGTTAGGGTATTATTTGTATCCACCCTTTTACTTTCTCTTCTTCCTCCCTGTTTTTTGTTGTACATGTGTGTATGTGTGAGAATGTGTGTATCATGGTTTGATTTGCATTCGCCTCTTTATTATTTTTTGTTTGTTTTTCTTTCTTTCTTTTGGTTTAATGTGTGTGTAAATGTGTGTGATGGTTTTATTTGCACCCACCCATTTACTTTCTCTTCTTCCTCCTTGTTTTTTGCTGTGCATATGTGTGTGTGTGTGTGTGTGTGTGTGTGTGTGTGTGTGTGAGTTTTTGATTTGCATTCTCCTCCTTCAATATTATTTTATTCTTTGGTTTTGTTCTTTTCTTTTGGGTTAGTGTGTTTGTAAATGTGTGTGTGAAGGTTTTATTAGCCTCCATCATTTTACTTTCTCTTCTTCCACCTTTTTTTGGTCTGTGTGTGTGTGTGTGTGTGTGTGTGTGTGATTGTGTGTGTAAGTGTTTATTTGCCTTCTCCTCCTTTAGTATTATTTTTTGTTTGTTTTTGTTGTTTTGTTTGGTTCAGTTTGTGTGTAAATGTGTATGTTAGGGTTCTATTTGTATCCATCCTTTTACTTTCTCTTCTTCTTTTTTGTGTGTGTGTTTGTGTGTGAATGTATGTGTAAGGTTTTGATTTGCATTCTCCTCTTTCATTATTATTTTTTGTTTGTTTCTCTTCTTTAGGTTAGTATGTGTGTGAATGTGTGCATGAGTGTTTTATATGCATCCACCTTTTACTTTCTGTTTTTCCTCCTTGTTTTTTGTTGTGCATGTTTGTGTGTTTGTGAATGTGTGTGTCAGGAATTGATTTGCATCCTCCTGTTCATTATTTTTTTGTTGTTTTTGTTCTTTTCTTTTAGTTTAGTGTGTGTGTAAATGTGTGTGTGAAGGTTTTATTTGCATCCACACTTTTACTTTTTGTTCTTCCTCCTTGTTTTTTTGTGCATATGTGTGTGTGTGTTAATGTGTGTGTTAGGGTTTCTTTTGAATTCTCTTCCTTTCTTATTTTTTGTTTTTTTTGTTTCATATTTTTCTTTAGTGGGTGTGTAAATGTGTGTGCGATGGTTTTACATGCATGTACCCTTTTACTTTCTGTTTTTCCTCTTTGTTTTTTGTTGTGCATGTGTATGTGTGTGTGTGAATGTGTGTGTAAGGGTTTGATTTGTATTCTCCTCTTTTATTATTATTTTTTGTTTTTCTTACTTTGTTTGGTTTAGTGTGTGTGAGTGTTATATATCCATCCACATTTTACTTTCTATTTTTCCACCTTTTTTTATGTGCATGTTTTTTTGTGTGTGAATGTTTGTGTCAGGGTTTGATTTGTATTCTCCTCTTCAATATTATTTTTTGTTTTTGTTCTTTTCTTTTGGTTTAGTGTGTGTGTAAATATGTGTGTGAAGGTTTTATTTACAACCACCCTTTTAATTTCTCTTCTTTCTCCTTTTATTGTGCATGTGTGTGTGTGTGAATGTGTGTGTAAGTGTTTTATTTGCATTCTCCACTTTTGTTATTATTTTTTGTTTGTTTCTCTTCTTTGGTTTTGGTATAGTGTGTGTGAATGTGTGTGTGAAGGTTTTATACGGATCCACCTTTTACTTTCTCTTTTTCCTCCTTGTTTTTTGTTCTGCATGCTTGTGTGTGTGTGTGAATGTGTGTCAGAGTTTGCTTTTCATTCTCCTCCATTATTT
Source organism: Carlito syrichta (assembly GCF_000164805.1). Lineage (NCBI taxonomy): Eukaryota > Metazoa > Chordata > Mammalia > Primates > Tarsiidae > Carlito > Carlito syrichta. Next base: position 19,907 of record NW_007256122.1, on the reverse strand, counting down.
TTTTTTTGTTTTTGTTATTTTCTTTGGGTTTAGTGTCTGTGTAAATGTGTGTGTGAAGGTTTTATTTGCACCCACACTTTTACTTTCTCTTCTTCTTCCTAGTTTGTTGTGCTTGTGTGTGTGTGTGAATGTGTGTGCAAGGATTTGATTTGTATTTTCCTCATTAATTATTATTTTTGGTTTATTTTTGTTCTTTTATTTTGGTTTAGTCTGTGTGTAAATGTGTGTTTGAGGGTTTTATCTGCATCCACCGATTTACATTCTCTTCTTCCTCCTTGTTTTTTTGTTGTGTGAGTGTGTGTGTGTGTGTGTGTGTGTGTGAGTGCATGTGTTTGTAAGGGTTTGATTTGCATTTGCATCCTGTATTTTTATTATTTTATTTGTTTTTGTTCTTCGGTTTTTGTTTAGTGTGTGTGTAAATTTGTGTGTGAGGGATTCATTTGCATGCACCATTTTTTGTTGTTTGTGTGTGTGTGTGTGAGTGAATTTGTGTGTAAGGGTTTATTTGCATTCCCCTGATTTATTATTTTTGTTTTGTTTTGTTTTAAATTTTAGTTTGTGAGCACATGTTTGTGTTATGATTTTATTTGTCCACCCATTTACTTTCTCTTCTTCCTCTTTATTTTTGTTGTGTGTGTTTGTGTGTGTGTGAATGGGTGTGTAAGGGTTTGAAGTGCATTCTCCTCCTTTATTCCTGTTTTGTATTTGTTTTTGTTTTCTTGTTTTTGTTTAGTGTGTGTGTAAATGTGTGTGTTTGAGTTTTTTATGCATCCACCGTTTTACTTTCTGTTTTCCTTCCTTGTTTTATTGCTGTACATGTGTGCGTTTGTGTGTGAAGGTATGTGTCATTGTTTGATTTGCATTCTCCTCGTTCTTCATTTCTTTTATTTTTGGCCTTTTCTTTTGGTTTAGTGTGTGTATCAATGTGTTTGAAGGTTTTACTTGCATTCCCCCCTTTTACTTTATCTTCTTCCTCCTTGTTTTTTGTTGTGCATTATGTGAGTGTGTGTGTGAATGTGTGTGAAAGGGTTTGATTTGCATTCTCCTCGTTTATTATTATTTTTGTTTTGGTTTAGTGTGTATAAGTGTGCGTGTGAGGGCTTTATTTGCATTCACCCTCTTACATTCTCTTCTTCCGCCTTGTTTTCTAATGTGTGTGTGAGTGTGTGTGTGTGTGTGTGTGTGTGTGTGTGTATGCTTGTGGAAGGTTTTGATTTGCATTCTCCTTATTAATAGTTTTGGTTTGCTTTTGTTCTTTTGTTTTGGTTTAGTGTGTGTATTAGTGTTTTATTTGCATTCAACCATTTACTTTCTCTTCTTCCTCCTCTTTTTTATTGTTTGTGTGTGAATGTTTGTGTAAGGTTTTGATTTGCATTCTCCTACTTTATTATTACTTTTTGTTTGTTTTTGCTTTTGTTTTACTTTAGAGTGTTTGTAAATGTGTGTGAGGGTTTTATTTGCACCCACCATTTTATTTTCTCATCTTCCTCCTTTTTTTGTTGTATTTGTGTTTGTGTGTGTGTGTGAATTTGTGTGCAAGAGTTTATTTGCATTCTCCTCATTTATTATTATTTTTCATTTGTTTTTATTCTGTGTTTTGGTTTAGTGTGTGTGCACATGTGTGTGTGTGTTATGGTTTTATTTTCATCCACCCATTTACTTTCTCTCCTTCCTCTTTTTTTGTGTGTGTTTGTGTGTGTGTGTGAATTTGTGTGTAAGGGTTTGAAGTGCATTCTCCTCGATTATTGTTATTTTTTATATGTTTTTGGTTTTTTTTGTTTTTCTTTAGCATGTGTGTAAATGTGTGCATGAGGGTTTTATATGCATCCACTATAACTTTCTGTTTTCCCCCTTGTTTATTGTTGTGCATGAGTGTTTTTGTGTGTGAATGTGTGTGTCATTGTTTGATTTGCATTCTCCTTGTTCTTTAATTTTTTTTGTTTTTGTTCTTATCTTTTGGTTTAGTGTGTGTGTAAATGTGTGTGTGAAGGTTTTATTTACATACTCCCTTTTTCTTTCTCTTCTTCCTTGTTTTTTTGTGCGTGTGTGTGTGCGTGTGAATGTGTGTGTAAGGGTTTGATTTGCATTCTCCTCATTTATTATTAATATTTTGTTTGGATTTTTTCCTTTTGTTTTGGTTTACTGTGTGTGTAAATGTGTGTGTTAGGGTTTTAGTTGCATCCACCAATTTGCTTTCTCTTCTTCGTCCTTGTTTTGGTTGTGTGTGTGTTTGAATGTGTCTGTCAGGGGTGGTTTGCATTCTCCTCTTTTATTTTTATTATTTTATTCATTTTTATTTTTTTGTTTAGTGTGTGTGTGTAAATCAATGTGTGAGGGTTTTAATTGCATCCACCCTTTTACTTTCCCTTCTTCCTCCTTGTTTTTTTTGTTTTGTTTTTTTTTTGGTACGTGTGCATGTGTGTGTTTGTTAATGTGTAAGGCTTAGATTTTCCATTCTTCTCCTTTATTATTATTTTTTGTTTGTTTTTGTTCTTTTGTATTGTTTGGTGTGTGTATAAATGTGTTTGTTAGGTTTTTATTTTCATCCAACCTTTCACTTTCTCTTCTTCCTCCTTTTTATTATTGTGTGTGTGAATTTTTTTGTAAGGTTTTATTTGCATTATACTCTTTAGTATTATTTTTTGTTTGTTTTTGTTCTTTTGTTTTGGTTTAGTGGGTTTGTAAATGTGTGTGAGGGTTTTATTTGCATGCACCCATTTAATTTCTCTCCTTCCTTCTTTTTTGTTGTGTGTATGTTTGTGTTTGTGTGAATGTATGTAAGTGTTTGTTTTGCATTCTCTTCTTTTTTTTGGTAAGGTTTTGATTTGCATTCTCCTCATTTATTAATATTTTTGGTTTGCTGTTCTTCTTTTTTTTGGTTTAATGTGTGTGTAAATGTGTGTGTGAGGGTTTTATTTGCATCCAAACATTTACTTTCTCTTCTTCCTCCTTTTTTTTTGTGTGTGAATGTTTGTGTAAGGATTTGATTTGCATTCTCCTACTTTATTATTATTTTTTGTTTGCTTTTGCACTTTTGATTTTGTTTAGAGTTTTGTAAATGTGTGTGAAGGTTTTATTTGCATCCACCATTCTAATTTCCCTCATCCTACTTTTTTTTTGGTGTTTGTGTGTGTGTGTGTGTGTGTGTGTGTGTGTGAATTTGTGTTTAAGGGCTTATTTGCATTCTCCTCATTTGTTATTATTTTTCATTTGCTTTTGTTCTTTTGGTTTAGTTGTGTGCACATGTGTGTATTACAGTTTTATTTTCATCCACCCATTTTCTTTCTCTTCCTTCTCTTTTTTTTTGTTGTGTGTGTGTTTGTGTGTGTGGGAATGTGTGTGTAAGGGTTTGAGTTGCATTCTCCTCCTGTATTTTTATTTTTTATTTGTTTTTGTTCTTTTGTTTTGGTTTAGCATGTGTGTATATATGTGTGTGAGGGTTTTATATGCATCTACCCTTTTGCTTTCTCTTCTCCCACCTTGTTTTTTGTTGTGCATGTGTGTGTTTCTGTATGAATGTGTGTGTCATTGATTTGCATTCTCCTCATTCATTATTATTTTTTTGTTTGCATTGTTTTCTTTTGGTTTAGTGTGTGTAAATGTATGTGTGAAGGTTTTATTTGCATCCCCCCTTTTACTTTCTCTTCTTCCTCCTTGTTTTTTGTTGTGTGTGTTTGTGTGCGAATGTGTCTGTAAGGGTTTGATTTGCATTCTCCTCCTTTATTTTTGTTATTTTGTTCATTTTGTTCTTTTGTTTTGGTTTAGTATATGTGTAAATGTGTGTGTGAGTGTTTTAATTGCATTCACCCTTTTACTTTCTCTTCTTTCTCCTTGTTTTTTGTTGTACGTGTGTGTGTGTGTTTTAATGTGTGTGTAAGGTTAGATTTTCCATTCTCCTCCTTTATTATTTTTTGTTGTTGTTTTTGTTCTTTTGTTTTAGTTTAGTGTGTGTAATTGCATATGTTAAGGTTTTATTTGCATCCAAACGTTTACTTTCTCTTCTTCCTCCATTTTATTGTTTTCTGTGTGTTGTGTGTATGAATGTGTGTGTAAGGATTTGATTTGCATTCTCCTCCTTTATTGTTATTTTTTACTTGTTTTTGTTCTTTTGTTTTGGTATAGTGTGTGTGTAAATGTGTGTGTGTCTGTTTTATTTGCTTCCCCCCTTTTACTTTCTCTTCTTCCTACTTGTTTGTGTGTGTGTGTGTGTTTGTGCATTAGTGTGAATTTGTGTGTAAGGGTTTGATTTGTATTCTTTCTTTTATTATTATTTTTTCTTGTTTTTCTTCTTTTGTTTTCATTGTGTTTGTGTAAATGTGTGTGAGGGTTTTATTTTCATACACACTTATTCTTTTTCTTCTTCCTCCTTTTTTTGTTATGCGTGTGTGTGTGTGTTTGAATGTGGGTGGAAGTGTTTGATTTGCATTCTTCTCCTTTATTATTGTTAATTGTTTGGTTTTGTACATTTGTTTTGTTTAGTGTGTTTGTAAATGTGTGTGAGAATTTTACTGATATCCAGCTATTTAATTTATCTTCCTTTTTTTTTTGTTGTTGTTGTGTGTGAGGGTTTTATTTGCATCCAGCATTTCACTTTCTCTGCTTACACCTTTTTTTGATGTGTGTGTGTGTGTGTGTGTGTGTATGTTTGTGTGAATGTGTGTTTAAGGGCTTGGTTTGAATTCCCCTCCTTTATTATTATTTTTTGTTTGTTTTTGTTCTTTTGTTTTGGTTTCGTGTGTGTTTAAATGTGTGTCATGTTTTATTTGCATCCAACATTTCCTTTCTCTTGTTTATCTTTTTTTGTTGTGTGTGTGTTTGCGTGTATGCAAATGTGTGTGTAAATGTTTGGTTTGTATTCTCCTCGTTTAATATTATTTTTTGTTTGTTTCTCTTCTTTGTTTTGGTTTAGTGTGTGTGTGAATGTTTGTATGAGGGTTTCATATGCATTCACCCTTTTACTTTGTCTTTTTCGTCCTTTTTTTTGTGTGTGTATGCCTGAGTATGTGTGTGAATTTGTGTGTCAGGATTTGATTTGCATTCTCCTCCTTCATTATTTTTTTTTTGTTTCTGTTTTTTTGCTTTTGATTTAGTGTGTGTGTGAATGTGTGTTTGAAGGTTTTATTTGCATACACCCTTTTGTCTCTTCTTCCCCCTTTTTTGTTGTGCATGTGTGTGTGTGTGAATGTGTTTGTGAGGGTTTGATTTTCATTCTTCTCATTTATTAATATTTTTGGTTTGTTTTTGTTCTTTTGTTTAGGTTTAGTGTGTGTGTAAACATGTGTGTGAGGGTTTTATTTGTATCCACCCTTTTACTTTCTCTTCTTCCTCCTTGTTTTTTGGTGTGTGTGTGTGTGTGTGTGTGTGTGTGTGTGTGTGAATTTGTCCGTAAGGGTTTGATTTGCATTTGCCTCCTTTATTTTTATTATTTTGCTTGTTTTTGTTCTTTGTTTCGATGTATTGTGTGTGTGTAAATGTTTGTGTGAGGAATTTATTTGCATCCACCCTTTTACTTTCTCTTCTTCCTCCTTGTTTTTTTTTTGTGTGTGTCTGTGTGTGGGTGTGTGTGTGTGCATGAATGTGTGTGTAAGGGTTTGATTTGCATTCTCATTTATTATTATTTTTTGTTTGTATTAGTTCTTATGTTTTGGGTTAGTGTGTTTGTAAATGTGTGTGTAAGGGTTTTATTTGCATCTACCCATTTACTTTCTCTTCTTCTTTTTTGTTTTTTGTTGTGTGTGTGTGTATGTGAATGTGTCTGCAAGGGTTTGATTTGCATTCCACTCCTTAGTTTTATTATTTTGTTCTTTTCTGTTATTTGGTTTTGGTTTAGTGCGTGTGTAAATGTGTGTGTGAGGGTTTTATTTATATCCACTCTTTTGCTTTCTCTTCTTTCTCCTTGTTTTTTGATGTGCATGTAACCCTGTGAGTGTGTTAATGTGTGCATAAGGGTTTGATTTGCATTCTCCTATTTATTATTATTATATTTTGCTTTTGTTCTTTTGTTTTGGTATAATGTGTGTGTAAATGTGTGTGTGAGGGTTTTATTTGCATCCACTCTTTTTCTTTCTCTTCTCCTTTCTTTTGTGTGTGTGTGTGGGTGTGTGAATTTGTGTGCTATTGTTTGATTCGCATTCCCTCCTTTATTATTATTTATGTTTGTTTTTATTCTTTTGTTTTGGTTTAGTGTGTGTGTAAATTTGTGTGCGATGGTTTTATTTGCATCCACCGTTTTACTTTCTCTTCATCCTCCTTGTTTGTTTGGTATGTGTGTGTTTGTGTGTGTGTGTTTTAATGTGAGTGTAAGGATGTGATTTTCCATTCTCCTCCTTTTTTATTATTTTTTATCTTTTTGTTCTTTTGTTTTGGTTTAGTGTGTGTGCAAATCTGTGTGTTAGTATTTTATTTGCATCCACCCTTTTGCTTTCTTTTTCCTTCTTTTTTTTTGGTGTGCGAATGTGTGTGTAAGGGTTTGATTTGCATTCTCCTCATCATTATTTTTTTGTTTTTTTGTTTTGTTTTGTTTTGCTTTAGTGGGTGTGTAAATGTGTGTGTAATGATTTTATTTTAATCCACCATTTTATTTTCTCTTCTTCCATGTTTTTTGTTATGCATATCTGTGTGTGTGTGTATGTGTGTGAATGTGTGTGTTAGGTTTTCATTTGCATTCTCCTCCTTTATTATTATTTTTGTTTGTTTTTGTTCTTTTCTTTTGGTTTTGTGTGTTTGTAAACGTGTGTGAGGGTTTTATTTGCATCCACCCTTTTACCTTCTCTTCTTCCTCCGTGTTTTTTCTTTTGCATGTGTGTATGAATGTGTGTGTAAGGGTTTGATTTGCATTCTCCTCATTTATTAATATTTTGGGGTTTTTTTGTTCTTTTGTTTTGGTTTACTGTGTGTGTAAATGTGTGTGTGAGCATTTATTTGCATGCATCCATTTATATTCTCTTCTTCTTCCTTGTTTTTTAGTGTGTGCCTGTGTGGATGTGTGTGTAAGGGTTTCATTTGCATTCTCCTCCTTTATTATTTTTTATTGTTTTTGTTCTTTTCGTTTAGTGTATATGCAAATGTGGGTGTGAAGACTTTATTTGCATCCACCTTTTTACTTCTATTCTTCTTCCTTGTTTTTTCTTGCATGTGTGTGTGTGTGTGTATGTGTGTGTGTGTGTGTGTGTGCACGAATGTGTAAGGGTTTGATTTGCATTCTCCCCATTTATTAATATCTTTGATTTGTTTTTGTCCCTTTATTTTTGTTTAGTGTGTGTGTAAATGTGTTTGTGATTGTTATTTACATACAGCCATTACTTTCTCTTCTTCCTCCTTGCTTTTTGTTGTGTGTGTGTGCATCAATGTGTTTATAAGGGTTTGATTTGAATTCTTCTCCTTTATATGGGTTTTATTTGCATCCACCCTTTTATTTCCTCCTCTTCCAGCTTTTTTGTTGTGTGTGTGTGTCTGTTAATGTATGTGTAAGGCATTGATTTTCCATTCTCCTCCTTCCTATATTATTATTTTTTGTTTATATTTATACTTTTGTTTTGGTTAAGTTTGTGTAAATTTGTGTTTTAGGGTTTATTTGCATCCACCCTTTTACTTTCTCACATTGATTAATATAGACAATAATGATTTTTGATTGACAAATGAAGAAAAATTGTTAAAGATTGACTGAGCCAATTGGGTGGATTCAAATTGTTTTTTAGCTGAACTAATATCTTGTACTCCCTGATGAAGTTTGGAGAGATCCAAACTTATGTTGGAATGATTCCAAATTCCGGAGATATAATTTTTAATCCTATCCCAGGTATGAATAGATTTGTTCACTTGGAGAGGTGTGACACAAATCCATTTAAACTCTGAATGACATCTCAAGGCCAATTTAATTTTCAAGGTTACAAGTTCCTGTCCTATAATCAAAATAGCCTCTTCTAATGCATTAACTTTACTTTCTAATTTTTAGTCAATAATTTCTTGAGCAGCTAAAGCTAATGAGACATTCTTGGATAACTGATCTGTAAATGTAGCAGTTTGTACTTCTTTAGCTAAAGTTATGGCTGAAACTGAAACTGATGTAGCAATGACTGTCAAAGCTGTCATTTCTAAAATTAAGGTTGCTATAAATCTTTTTGGTCGTGACAACAGTGAGTTAACCTCATACAATGTTCTTAGACTATATTCATCAAACCAAAGAGATGGAAGTTTTACAGGAACCATCAAATAAGGAGGTCGGTGGAGAATAATAAATCCTTTATATGAATTAGAGAAAGTAAGACAATTAGTTGCAGTTTTTACAAGAAATTTGATATTTCTGTCCGTCAAAAGAAATTACTAAAGATTTATAATCAGTGGTTACTAAAAAGGCATAAGGAGATTGCAAACAAGCTCTTATATTATATACAGTTTGTCCCTGTGGGCGATGTAAAACTATGGGTTTAGAAGCAGCTAAAGCTCTCCAAATATTAGGTTGTATGGATTGTTTACCACCATCATCCACTACTAATATTGGGGGAACCCATCCATTAATATTCCATCTAGTAATGAGTATAGGTTTAGGTATGGAGTTCTTCCACAAGAAATTAGGACTGTGTTCTACATAAGGGCGGAGATCTGCAGTTGGGTCATGACAACTCCAGTCACTTATGGATACATTAGTATTAGAAATAGGGAGAGTCACCTTGGAGGAATACATACATTCTTTCCAAGGAGGGAATCCAAATTCAGGATGCACTGTGAGCCAATCATTTTCAGTTTTTGTAGTTTGACGTTCCCTGTGAGCTGTGCAAGTAGGAAATTCAGAGGAATGTTGTTCCTCTATTTTTTTATTGGGTTCAAAATCTCTGGGCATTAATAAAATAAGGGACCAGATGTTTCGAGTCCCCTTCCAACCAGAGGGGCTGTCAGTTATCATTCCTTTAACATGAGAAGGCAAACATTTTGGTATGAGAGGAGAGCGTTCTGAACCGGTAGGTAAACTAAAACAAATTGGGGGTGAGCTGGAACTCCCTAAGAAAGAAAAATTATGATTAATAACAGTTTTGACCCATGATGAAAAAAGAGTGGGGCCTTTTAATAAAGAGTAAAGATTAGTAAAAACAGTAATAATCTTAGTATCCCACGTAACATTCTGGAACACTGGAGGGTTTGGGATATAAGCCCAATAAGATTTTCCTTTTTTTTGAATAAATACAACCCACCTGGCTTGCTATAATAGCCAGTATAGCAATAAAAACAGAAGAGAGAGAGAAGTAATTTGAAACCAAACCAAATCCTTTGCATCACCTGTCAGCACCTTTAGCTGTCCCCAAGTTGGTGGTTTGCAGGTTCTCACAGCACTGTGGTGGGGGTGGGAAGCCGGACATTTCTAATGACGCGGTTTGGAACCCAAATAGGTGAAGTAAACTTTAGGCATTCTGATGATGAAGGGCATGGGAAGTGGTAGCTGCTAGTAAAGGAAAAGTAAAAAATTACATAGTCTCATTAGTAAGAGCATTGCCTTTAGATAATGGACCAAGGAAGGGTAGAATGAGTATGAATAATGAGTAGCATAAACAGGTTCTGTGCTAGCACAAATATGTAATTGAATGGTTTATAAAAGAACGATTATGTTACTGGGGGAGAACGAAGAGACAGCATGAAGACTAACAGTTTTTAAATAACGCAGTACACCTGTAACATAATGTTAGTGTCGAGATTAAAATTTTTTGTAAAGACCTGACAAGCTGCAGCTTAACTCATTGAGTGGAATTATAATCTGTTTGAAAACAAGAAGTAACACCATTAATAACAGTTAACCACTGTCTCAGAAGAGGAGCCATCTGTAAAAACCAATTTAGCATTTTGTAGAGGTTGAGCACTGGTAACCTGAAGAAAGATAAAAGAATGATTTTTTGCAAAAGTAAGAAGTGGAGAAGGAGGATAGTGGGAGTCCACTTGCCCAGTAAAGTGGGCTACAGCTAACTATCACACAGGGCACATTTTACAAAGCCAAGTTATCTGAGGAGCAGTGTAAGGTGCTACAATTAAATCAGACTTATGACCAAAAAGCTTTTTGACTTTCATGTACCATGTTTGACATACTTAAGCCATTTTTCTTTATGTTTGAACCTTCTATTTTGGTTTTATACCCTTTTTTCTCTTCCTTTCCCTTTCCTTTTTTTTTCAAACAACCAGCCATTCACCATAGAACAAAAATGTACCACATAAGACTTTTTCCTATACAATTATTTCTCTTTCCTTTATTCTTTCTTACTAAAAACATACCCTATATCAAACATCTTTTTTATACTTTTCTTGACCTCAGAGCTATAACTAAAGCAATAAGTTTATATGTAGTGGAAGGGCTTAGATAGGATCCAACATAGGACTATTAGGGAAATCCAAAACTAAACAAAAGGCACCCAAAAAGCACAATTGTGAGGGCAAAGAATAATATGAGCTTTAATTTTGTATATAATGTCCTTTTCCAATAATGGAGCTGGACACATTGGCATAACAAGGAAGGAGTGTTGAAACATTTTATATCCTAGAACACATGGAAGCAATAGTGCAGTGAGGGGCCTGGATATAATGTCCTGCACCACACAAACTAAAGGGGTGAAGGAAGGATTGGACCAGGAAATTCAAGTAGAGCTGAGCATGTAGCTCTTGCTAAAGTGGTAGACAAAAGCACACTTCCCGTTTATGTTTGTGGTCCTGCATTCTTTTCTTCCTCTTGTTAAAGACTATAAAGGCCGTGTACAATAGCTTTAGTTGAAGGGTTTGTGGGCCCTTCTTTCTTTTTAGGAGTTTGCACCTAATGTCCGGTGCTGACTAGGAGACAAAATACATAGCCAAAAGAACTTGTCCTTCCAGAGAATATAAATTGATATTAGTAAACTGCTGCAATGTCTCAGAGAGGCGACTTAGAAACATTGTTGAATTTTTATCTGGTTTCTGAAAAACCTTTTTTATTTGTCTTAGTAGCCTGTGGTTAGTTAACAGGATTAATTTATATGATTTCTAAACTTTTGTCTGGAAAGAAGGTTGATATAGTCCCGGTTTAGATATAACTTGAGAGAAATTTATCATAAGAAAACAACAAATAAGAATTTTAACTTCCTTATGTCCCAGCCACCCCCTTGAGAAGAGACCTATTAAGCCATGTGGAAACTTGAATGGGCTTTCCAAGTACACATGGGGGGTGGTGACTTGTTGCAGCTAGTAGGGCATCACCAGGAGGTTATTAAGCAGTAGGAAAAAGGGGGGTTGAGAAGTCTAGAGGCTGGGGTTAGGTGCCATGGCCTTTGGCACCGGCCCCTCCTCCAAAGACAAAAGAGAAAGACTGGAGGCTGGGGTCAGGTGCCGTGGCCTTTGGCACCTGCCCTTCCTCCAAAGGTACAAGAGAAAGACTGAAGGTCAGGGTTACTGAAGGTCTACCGCGGCCGTCGATGCCAGCCCTTCCTTCCCAGATAAAGGTGGAGAGCAAGAAGAAAGAGAAACTGACAGAGCAGATTACAAGAAACAGGAGTAGTTAAACCGGTTGAGTCAGACTTTGAGTTAGAGGGAAAGCAGGAATTGGAGTTGTAGGAGGAACAGGGGAGGACACAGGAGTTGAAGACTTTCTTTATTTGCTTACAATTTTTTTTTTAAACCCAGAATTTGCTCTGAACGCTTGTAATTTATTTCTTAAAGGAGAATTCTAAAACAAACAAATAACCAACACGGTCATAAACAGTAATGTCAGGAATTTCTGGAACCTGGTAGCTTTTTCCAGGTTGAGTGTTCTCATAGTTTTCATAGTAGCATTAACAGCCCTTAAATTTTCTATAAGTTTTCATTTACCTGATTTATTCTTAATAACAAATATAGGGGTTTTCCACGGACTAGTGGAAGGCTTATTGTGACCAGCTTCTATTGTTGCTGTTGTACCAAATCTTTTGCTGCCTTAAGTTTTTCTGATGGCATGATTTACAATATGATGGGGAGAGCTATACTTAAACTCCCCTTCCTGAAATTTAACTATTTGATTCTTAGCATTTGATGGGCTCTTTCAACTATAGCTTGAACTTGAGAGTTATAAGAAATTCCTGTGGAATGAGAAACGCCAAATTGGACACAAAAACATTGAAAAGCCTTGGATGTATAAGCAGGAGCATTATCAGTATTTAACTGTTTTGGAATACCCAATTGTGAAAAGCAAAACCTCAGAAGGGAGAGGGTTAATAGGCTGTCTCCCTTGGAATGTGAACCTGGTACCTTAAAGCTGCAGCATTTTTGTGGTGAATTTTATGGAATTGCTGAGCTTAATTACTAAAGAATCTTCAAGGGAGAGACACATGGCTAATTTTGTCAAGGCATTTGCTAATTGATTACCTTGACTTAGAAGTTCAGGGAGTTCTGAATGAGATTTAATATTACCTATAAAAAACGGTTGGTTTCTAACAATTATTAATTGCTATAATTGAACAAGTAAATCAGGAATAGTTATCTTATTAACAGGAATGGTGGCTGTTTCAATATGAGGAAACAGTCCTTTTATATAACAAGATTCAGTATAGAAAAACAATTTTTTTCTCTCAAATCAAGACGGTCACAAATTACAACACCTCCCCCCTGGCGCTGCTAGGTCTTTTGGTACCAGGGGGCAAATTTAAATTATTTGGATATTTTTCTTCATAATACCTAGCTGCTTCTTTTTCTAAACTTTCCTTATCCTCAGGGGGTAGAGGATCATCATCAACAGGAGCAGAGACTAACATTTCCTGGGAATGAATAGGGGTTAATAGGGGAGTTCTTTCACCTGGTTCCTCTTTTACTTTAATGGGCATTTTATTAACCTCTTGTTGTGGATTTAAGACATCTCTAATTATATTCCACAATGCAAAAGCATTTACAGGCACTCGCTCTGGACCATGGAGAGTGTAATATAGCTTTAATTCCTCCCCAATCTTTGTCCATGTTGTTAAATTAATGGTGCCTTCTTCAGGGAACCATGGGCACTGTACTTGTACAAAATGGAGAAAATGAGATGATAATGTAGAGGAAACTTTTATTCCTCTTTTTGATAATGTATCTATGAGAATACTGATAAACAGTTTTCTTTGTTTAGACTCTCTCTGGCCCATGATTTTATCATGGCTCTAGCACTTCTCACCTATCCCTTCCCTGCTTAGCTCTACAGAGGGACCCGTGATGCCCCAGGTGAGGTCCTATTCATCCAGAAAAGAAAGAGAAAAGATTACCTTCAAGCTCCCAGATGTTGGGTGCCACTTGTGGGGGCCCGCCCCGCAAGGGTCATGAGATTTCCTGAAGGAGAGACGGATAGGCGAAGGACGAAGATAATATACTCGGACACCTGCTTCCTGAACAGATGACAGTTTAATGTTAGTTAACACAGAGCTTTTATACCATTCGTAAAGGGGCAAGACAAAGAAAATTCTTTCACATATCTTCTAAAAGTTACCATCTAGTGGTCTTAGCAGCAAACAAACCAAGATTCCCATAAACATTCAGACAAGTCTTATTCATAAAGCCAACAATGATACTTTCAGTCCAATGTCCCAAATTACAGTCCTTGAAGTGTCTCAAGAAAGTTTCTAAGCGTTCATTTCTTCATGTGTCAGGAATTTTCCCATCTTAGGCTTTTATGTCCTTCAGAGTCTTGTGATCGCCTCCCCTGTCCAGACGTCCTTGTTACTTTTCTCTTATCTTGCAGTGCTTGTTTCTAAAGAGAACTCAAAAGAAGCTTTTAGTAATGTTTCCCAGGCCCCTCAAGGTTGCTTTCTGTTTTAGCTGATCTGTCATAAAAGTGTCTGATTATTATATTATGAGTTCAGTGAAAACCCACTCTATAAATGTTAACTTAAAGTTTTAACTATTGAATCAAGTAAAACCTTAACATTAACCTTTATTCTAAGTCAGTGAAAACAGTGTTATAAATCACCTATATAATTCCTAGATAAGTGTTAGAACTTATAATGAATACATAATGGACTTACTATAAACTTGTGCTTTTAAAAAACCTTATGTCTAAACACTAAACTGCATAATCCTAAATCAAAAAAGGAGTGAATATACTTACATCATTTATTACTTAAGCAATATCTAATAACTTATAACCAAGTGAAAGAAAGCATTCTTGATGTGCTTCAGAGTTTAACCCTTGCATATGTTAGAAAAGGCCAAACGGCATAGTGGGAAATGGAAAAATGAACCATGACATTTCCAGGTTATCTGTGAGTACTTCACATAAACATGCCATTTTCTTCTTCCACGACTGCATAGAATTCTTCAGCGGTACCAAACAGCAAAGACGGAAGACAGAAGGGCCTCAGCTGCCCTGACTCGCTTTGTGGTTGGGGGAGTCCTCAGCGCACCTGGACTTTGTCAATCAGGCGGGCCTCCAAGGCTGACTCCCAACACTCCTATATTATTATTTTTTGTTTGTATTTATTCTTTTGTTTTGGTTTAGTTTGTGTAAATTTGTGTTTTAGGGTTTTATTTGCATCTACCCATTTACTTTCTCTTTTTCCTCCATTTTTTTGTTGTGTGTGTGTGTGAATGTGTGTGTAAGGGTTTGATTTGCATTCTCCTCCTTTATTGTTATTTTTTATTTGTTTTTTTCTGTTGTTTTCGTTTAGTGTGTGTGTAAATGTGTGTGTGATGGATATATTTGGAGACACTCCTTTACTTTCTCGTCCTCCTTGTTTTTTGTTGTGTGCGTATTTGTGAATGTGTCTGTAAAGGTTTGATTTGCATTCTCCTCTTTATTATTATCATTTTGTGTATGTGTGTTCTTTTTTTTGGTATAGTGTGTCCTTCATCATTTTATGTTTCCTTTTTTATTTTGGTTTATTGTGTGTGTAAATGTGTGTGTGACTGTTTAGTTTGTATCCACCATTTTATGTTGTCTTCTTATTCCTTGTTTTTTTGTTGTGCATGTGTGTGTGTGGATGTGTGTGTAACGGTTTGATTTGCATTCTCTTCCTTTAGTATTATATTTTGTTGGTTTTTTTCCTTCTGTTTTGGTTTAGTGTGATTGTAAATGTGTGTGAGGGATTTTCTTTACATCAACCCCTTTACTTTCCCTTCACCCTCCTGGGTTTTTTTGTGCGTGTGTTTGTGTGTGTGTGAATGTGTGTGTCAGGTGTGCATTTGCATTCTCCTCCATTATTATTTTTTGTTTGCTTTTCTTCTTTAGTTTTGGTTTAGTATGTTTGTAAATGTGTTTAAGAGTTTTATTTTCACCCACTCTTTGACTTTGTCTTCCTCCTTGATTTTTGTTTTCGTGTGTGTATGTGTGTGTATGAATGTGTGTGTAAGCGTTTGATTTGCCTTCTCCTTCTTTATTATTATTTTTGTTTGTTTTTGTTCTATTGTATTAATTTAGTGGTTGTGTAAATATATGTGTGAGGGTTTTATTTGCATCCACCCTTTATCTTTTTCTTCATCACCCTTGTTTTTTGTTGTGTGTGTGTGCATGTATGTGTAGGGGTTTGTTTTGCATTCTCCTTCTTTATTTTTATTATTTCGTTCATTTTTTGTTCTTTTTTGGTTTAATTTTGTGTATATATGTGTGTGAGGGTTTTAGTTGTATCTACTATTTTGCTTTCTTTTCTTCCTCCTTTTATTTGTTGTACATGTGCATCTGTGTGTGAATGTGTGCATAAGGGCTTGATTTGCATTCTCCTCTTTATAATTTTGTTGTTGTTCTTTTGTTTTGGTCTAGTGTGTGTGTAAATGTGTGTGTGAGGCTTTTATTTGCATTCACGATTTTACTTTCTCTTCTTCCTCTTTCTTTTTTCTTTATGCATTTGTGTGTTTGTGTGAATGTGTGTTTATGGGTTTGATTTGCATTATTCTCGTTATTATTATAATAATTATTATTATTTTCTTTTTTCTTTTATTTTATTGTGTGTGTAAATGTGTGTGTGAGGGTTTTATTGTATCCACAGTTTTACTTTCTCTTCTTCTTCCTAGTTTCTGTTATGTGTGTGTGTGTGTGTGTGTGTGTGTGTGTATGTGTGAATGTGTTTGTCAGGGTTTGATTTGCTTTGTCCTCCTTTATTATTATTTTTGTTCTTTTGCTTTGGTTTAGTGTTTTTATAAATTGTGTGAGGGTTTTATTTGTATCCACCCTTTTACATTCTCTTCTTCCTCCTTGTTTTTGTAATGTGCATGTGTGTGCGTGAATGTGTGTGTAACAGTTTGATTTGCATTTTTCTCCTTTATTATTTTTTGTGTTTTTTTTGTTCTTTGTTTTGGTTTTGTGTGTGTTTAAATGAGTTTGTGAGGGTTTTATTTGCTTTCAACTTTTTACTTTCTCTTCTTCCTCCTTTCTTTTTCTAGTGCATGTGGCATGTGTGTGTGTTTGAATGTGTGTGTAAGGTTTGATTTGCATTTTCCTCGTTTATTATTTTCTGGGTTGTTTTTTTCTAAGTTTTTATTTAGTGTGTATGTAAATCTGTGTGTGAGGGTGTTATTTGCATCCACCATTTAACTTTCTTTTCTTTCTCCTTGTTTTTTGTTGTGCGTTTGTGTGTGAATGTGTGTAAAAGGGTTTGATTTGCATACTCCTCCTTTATTATTATTTTTTATTTGTTTTTGTTCTGCTGGTTTAGTGTGTGTGTAAATGTGTGTGTGATGGATATATTTGGATACACTCTTGTATTTCTCTTCGTCCTCCTTGTTTTTTGTAGTGTTTGTGTGTTTGTGAATGTTTCTGTAAGGGTTTCATTTGCATTCTCCTCCTTTATTTTTATTATTTTGTCTGTTTTTGCTCTTTTGTGTTGGTTTAGTGTGTGTGTTAATGTGTGTGTGAGTGTTTTATTTGTATCCCCCCTCTTTGTTTTTCTTCTTCCTCCTTGTTTTTTGTTGTGCATGTGCATATGAGTATGTGAATGTGAATGTGTGTGTAAGGGTTTGATTTGCATTCTCCTCTTTATTTTTTTTTTGTTCTTTTGTTTTCGTTTAGTGCATGTGTAAATGTGAGTGTGAGGGTTTTACTTGCATTCACCCTTTTATTTTCTCTTCTTCCTCCTTTTTTATGCTGTTGTGTGTTTGTGTGTGTGTGTGTGTGAGTTAATGTGTGTGTAAGGCTTTGGTTGTCCATCCTCCTCCCTTATTATTATTATTTTTGTTTATGGTGTTTTTTTGGTTTACTGTTTGTGTAAATGTGTTTGTGAGGGTTTTATTTGCATCCACCCTTTTACTTTCTCTTCTTCCTCCTTGTTATTTGTTGTGTGTGTGTATGTGTGTGAATGTGTGTGTAAAGGTTTGACTTGCATTCTTCTCCTTTATTATTATGATTTTTTGTTTTTCTTCTTTTGTTTTGGTTTAGTGTGTGTGTTAATGTGTGTGTGAGGGTATTATTTGCATCCACCCTTTTACTTTCTTTTCTTTCTCCTTGTTTTGTTGTGTGTGTGTGTGTGTGTGTGTCTGTGTGAAAGTGTGTGTAAGTCTTTGATTTGCATTCTTCTCCTTTTTTATTATTATTATTTTTCTTGTTCTTTGGTTTTGGTTTAGTGTGTGTAAGGGTTTTACTTGCATCCATGCTTTTACTTTCTCTTCTTCCTCCTTGTTTTTGCTATGTATGTGTGTATGTGTGTATTACTGTGTGAGTAAGGGTTTAATCTGCAATCTCCTCCTTTAGTGTTACATATTGTTGGTTTTTGCTCTTTTTGGTTTATTGTGTTTGTAAAAGTGTGTGAGGAATTTTCTTTGCATCCACACGTTTACTTTCTCTTCTTCCTCCTGGTTTTTTTGTTGTCTATGTGTGCGTGTGTGTGTGTGTGTGTGTGTGTGTGTGTGTGTGAATGCATCTGTAAGGGTTTGATTTGCCTTCTCCTCCTTTAGTATTATATATTGTTTGTTTCTGTTCTTTTGTTTTAGATTAGTGTGTGTAAATGCATGTGTGGGGGTTTTATTTACATTCACCCTTTTACTTTCTCTTCTTCCTCGGTTTTTGTTGTGCGGGTGCATTTGTGTGTGAATGTATGTGTAAGGGTTTAATTTGCATTCTCCTCTTTATTATTATTTTTTGTTTATTTTTGTTCTTTTGTTTTGGTTTAGTGTGTGTAAATGTTTGTGTGAGGGTTTTATTGCATCAAACATTTTATTTTCTCTTCTTTCTCCTTGATTTTTGTTATGCATGTGTGTGTGTGTGTGTGTATGCATGTGAATGTGTGTCAGGTTTTCATTTGCATTCTCCTCCTTTATTATTGTTTTTGTTTGTTTTTGTTATTTTGTTTTGGTTTCATGTTTTTGTAAATGTGTATGAGAGTTTTATTTGCATCCACATTTTACTTTCTCTACTTTTTTTTTAATAAATATTTTTTATTATGCTTTTGTGGGGTACAGTTAAGGGTTACATGTACAATTATGTTTCATTCAGGCACCCTATTGATAAGAGGTATTTCCCCTTCCCCAGACAGATATTTGTTACTGTTAATCCCATCCCCCCATTCCCCCCCATTTTCCCAGTACCATCCGTCATTTTCTTATAGTATTACATTGGATGTTCAAGGTCCATTATATGAGTGAGAACATGTGATACTCGGATCTTTGTTTCTGTGAGAGGTTACTCAGTATTATAGACTCAAGTTCCATCCAGGTTGCTGCAAAATTCATGATTTTGTTCTTTTTTATGGCTGTGTAGTATTCCATCGTGTATATGTATCACATTTTTTAATCCAGTCCTTTTTTGATGGGCAGCGTGGTTGTTTCCTGGTTCTTGCTATTGTGAACAACGCTGTGATGAACATACGTCTGCAGGTATCTTTTCTATAGAGTGATTTCAGTTCTTCAGGGTATATTCCCAGTAGTGGGATTGCAGGGTCATATGGGAGGTCAATATTTAGAGCTTTTAGGAATCGCCACACTGCT
>NW_007256122.1:0-765 GCF_000164805.1 Carlito syrichta | reverse complement strand
TTGATAATTGCCATTCTGACTGGAGTTAGGTGTTATCTCAGTGTGGTTTTGATTTGCATCTCCTGAGGATTAGTGAGGTTGAACATTTCTTCATGTGTTTGTTGGCTGCTCAGAGGTCCTCTTTTGTGAAGTGTCTGTTCATATCTTTTGTCCATTTGATAATGGGATTGTTTGTTTTTTTCTTTTCAGCACATTTTAGTTCCTTTTAGATCCAGGATGTTAAGCCTTTGTCAGACCTGGTGTTGGCAGATATTTTTTCCCAGTCTGTAGGCTGTCTCCCTGCTCTCTTGATGGTTTCTTTGGCCTTGCAGAAACTTGTCAGTTTAATAAGGTCCCATTTGTCTATCTTCTCTCTTATGACCCGTGGGTTTCGGGTTTTGTTCAGGAATTGGATGCCAGTTCCAATTTTCATGAGGGTATTCCTTCATTTTCTAAAGTTCTTATGGTTTGAGGTTTTACATTTAGGTCTCTGATCCATTTGGAGTTAACCTTTGTGCATGGGGATAGATAAGGGTCCTGTTTCAATCTTCTGTGTGTGGTCAGCCAGTTTTCCCAGAACCATTTACTGAATAGGTTCTCCTCTCCCCAGTGGTAGGTGGTGGAAGCCTTGTTGAAGATGAGTTGGTTGAGAAATTGAGGTTTTGCTTCTGGAATCTCAATTCTTTTCCATTGATCTATATGCCTGTTCCTATACCAATACCAAGCTCTTTTGATGATTGTAGCTTTATAGTAAAGTTTGAAGTCTGGTAATGTGATACCACCTGA